>NC_143261.1:39662821-39814336 GCF_984573655.1 Nuphar pumila
TTCAAAGGTTGTAACAAAAATTCATAGTGATTTAATCATGCATATATGTGTTTTAAGAATGTCAAAAAATTTTATAGTGATTCTAGCAAGCTTATATGTGTTCTAAGGTCTGCAAAAATATTTCATAGTGATTCAATCATTCGTATATGTGTTCTAAATTTGTCAAAAAAAATTTATAGTGATTTAATCATGCATATATGTGTTCTACGGCTGCCAAAAAAATTTATGGTTACTCAATCATGCATATATGTGTTTTAAGCCAGGAAAAAAAATTTTATAGTGATTTAAACATGCATTTACGTGTATAAAGGTTGTAAACTATAGTGATTCAATCAAGCATATATGTGTTCTAATGCTCTAAAAAAATTTCGTAGTGATTCAATTATGCATATATGTGTTCTACGATTGTAAAAAAAAGTTCAGTCATTCATTCATTAATATATGTGTTCTAATGCTGCCAAAAAAAATTTGTACTGTTTTAATCATGCGTATATGTATTCTAACATTGTCAAAAAAATTTCATAGTGAATCAATCATGCATATATGAGTTCTAAGGCTATAAAAAAAAAATCATATTGATTCAATAATGCATATATACGTTCCAAGATTGTCAAAAAAAATTAATAGTGATTTAATCACGCATATGTGTTTTTTAAGGCTCTAAAAAAAATTCATAGTGATTCAATCATGCGTATATGTGTTCTCAGGCTGTCAAAAAAAATTCATAGTGATTCAATCATGCATATAGGTGTACTAAGTTTGATAAAAAAAAATCACAGTAATTCTATCAGGCATATATGTGTTCTATGGCTGTTAAAAAAAACTTATATGCATATTTTTCAAAAGTTATCAAAAAAATTTCATAGTGATTCAATGATGCATATATGTGTTCTAAGGCTGTCAAAAAATTTTCATACTGATTTAATCATGCATATATGTGTTCTAAGGCTATGAAAAAAATTTTATAGTGATTCAATCATGCATATGTGTTCTGAGGCTGTCAAAAAAATTTAATAGTGACTCAATCATGCATATATGTATTCTAACATTGTCCAAATAAATTCATAGTTATTCAATCATGCATATAAGTGTTCTAAGGCTGTCAAAAAAATTTCAGTCATTCCATCTTGTATATATGTGTTCTAAGTTGTCAAAATTTTTTTATAGCGATTCAATCATGCATATATGTATTATAATTTTGTCAAATAAAATTTTATAGTGATACAATAATGCATATATGTGTTTTACGCTGTCAAATGTTTTTTATAGTGATTCAATCTTGGATATATGTGTTCTAATGCTGTCAATTTTTTTTTATAGTGATTCAATCATGCATATATATGTTCTAAGGCTGTTCAAAAAAATTCATAATGATTCAATCATGCATATATGTGTTCTAATGTTGTAAAAAAAAATTATAGTGATTTAATCATGCATATATATGTTCTAAGGTTGTCAAAAAAATTCATAATGATTCAATCATGCATATATGTGTTCTAATGCTGTCAAAAAAATATCATAATGATTCAATCACGCATATATGTGTTCTAAGGTTGTAAAAAAAAATTCATAATGATCCAATCATGCATATATATGTTCTAAGGTTGTAAAAAAAAACATAATGGGATTTAATCATGAATATATGTGTTAATGCTGTAAAATTTTTTTTATAGTGATTCAATCATGCATATATATGTTCGAAGGCAGTGAAAAAAAATTCAAAGTGACTCAATCAAGCATATATGTGTTCTAAGGCTATCAAAAAAAATTCATAGTGAGACAATCTTGCATATATGTGTTGTAAGGCTATCAAAAAATTTTCTTTCTAAATCAATCATGCATATATGTGTTCTAACATTGTAAAAAAAAAATTCATAGTGATTCAATCATGCATATATGTGTTCTAAGGTTGTCAAAAAAAATTGTAGTGATCAAATCATGCATATATGCCTTCTAAGGCTGTCAAAAAGCTTTATAGTGATTCTATCATTCATATATGTGTTCTAAGGCAGGCAAAACAATTCAAAGTGATTCAATCATGCATATATGTGTTCTAAGGATGTCAAAAAAAAATCATAGTGATTCAATCATGCGTAAATGTGTTCTAAGGCTGTCAAAAAATTTTCAATAATGCAATATGTGTTCTATGGCTGTGAAAAAAAAATCATAGTGATTCAATGATGCATATATGTTTTCTAAGGCTATCAAAAAAATTTCACTGTGATTCAATCACGCATATATGTGTTCTAAGGTAGTTCAAAAAAATTCATAATGATTCAATCATGCATTTATGTGTTCTAAGGCTGTAAAAAAAAAAATCATAGTGATTCTATCTTAGATATAGGGGTTCTAAAGTTATAAAAAAACTTATAGTTATTCAATCAAGCATATATGTGTTCTAATGCTGTCAAAAAAAATTGTAGTGATTCAATCATGTATATATGTGTTCTAAAGCAGTCACAAAAATTTCAGAGTGATTCAATCATGCGTATGTGTTCTAAGGTTGTAAAAAAAAATCATCGTTACTCAATCACGCATATATGTGTTCTAAGATTGTCAACAAAATTTGTAGTCATTCAATCTTGCATATATGTGTTCTAAGGTTGCAAAAAAAAATTATAGTGATTCAATCATGCATATATGTCTTCTAATGCTGTCAAAAAAAATTTGTAGTGATTCAATCATGCATATATGTGTTCTAAGACTGTCAAAAAAATTTCATTTGATTCAATCATGCATATATGAGCTCTATGGCTGTCCAAAAAATTTCATAATGATTCAATCATGCATATATTTGTTCTAAGGTTGTCAAATTTTTTTTACTGTGATTCAATCATGCATATATGTGTTCTAATGCTGTCAAAAAAAATTTATAGCGATTCAATCATGCATATATGTGTTCTATGGTTGTCAAATTTTTTTTATAGTGATTCAATCATGCATATATGTGTTCTAATGTTGTCAAAAAATTATCATAGCGATTCAATAATGCATATATGTGTTCTAAGGTTGTCAAAAAAAATTCACAGTGATTCAATCATGCATATATGTGTTTTATGGTTGTCTAAAAAATTTTATAGGGATTCAATAATGCATATATTTGTTTTAATGCTGTAAAAAAAAATTATAGTGATTCAATCATGCATACTTGTTTTCTATGGCTGTGAAAAAAAATTCACAGTGACTCATCATGCATATATATGTTCTAAGGCTATCAAAAAAAATTTATAGTGATTCAATAATGCATATATGTGTTCTAAGACTCACAAAAAAAATTTATAGTGATTCAATAATGCATATATGTCTTCTAACATTGTAAAAAAAATTCATAGTGATTCAATCATGCATATATATGTTCAAAGGCTATAACAAAAATTCATAGTGATTTAATCATGCATATATGTGTTTTAAGAATGTCAAAAAAATTTATAGTGATTCTAGCAAGCTTATATGTGTTCTAAGGTCTGCAAAAATATTTCATAGTGATTCAATCATTCGTATATGTGTTCTAAATTTGTCAAAAAAAATTTATAGTGATTTAATCATGCATATATGTGTTCTAAGGCTGCCAAAAAAATTTATGGTTACTCAATCATGCATATATGTGTTTTAAGCTAGGAAAAAAAAATTTATAGTGATTTAAACATGCATTTACGTGTATAAAGGTTGTAAACTATAGTGATTCAATCAAGCATATATGTGTTCTAATGCTCTAAAAAAATTTCGTAGTGATTCAATTATGCATATATGTGTTCTACGGTTGTAAAAAAAAGTTCAGTCATTCATTCATTAATATATGTGTTCTAATGCTGCCAAAAAAATTTTGTACTGTTTTAATCATGCGTATATGTATTCTAACATTGTCAAAAAAATTTCATAGTGATTCAATCATGCATATATGAGTTCTAAGGCTATAAAAAAAAATTCATATTGATTCAATAATGCATATATACGTTCTAAGATTGTCAAAAAAATTTAATAGTGATTTAATCACGCATATGTGTTTTTTAAGGCTGTAAAAAAATTTCATAGTGATTCAATCATGCGTATATGTGTTCTTAGGCTGTCAAAAAAAATTCATAGTGATTCAATCATGCATATACGTGTACTAAGTTTGGTAAAAAAAATCACAGTAATTCTATCAGGCATATATGTGTTCTATGGCTGTTAAAAAAAATTTATATGCATATTTTTCAAAAGTTATCAAAAAAATTTCATAGTGATTCAATGATGCATATATGTGTTCTAAGGCTATCAAAAAATTTTCATATTGTTTTAATCATGCATATATGTGTTCTAAGGCTATCAAAAAAATTTTATAGTGATTCAATCATGCATATGTGTTCTGAGGCTGTCAAAAAAATTTAATAGTGACTCAATCATGCATATATGTATTCTAACATTGTCCAAAAAAAATCATAGTTATTCAATCATGCATATAAGTGTTCTAACGCTGTCAAAAAAATTTCAGTCATTCCATCTTGTATATATGTGTTCTAAGTTGTCAAATTTTTTTTATAGCGATTCAATCATGCATATATGTATTATAATTTTGTCAAATAAAATTTTATAGTGATTCAATAATGCATATATGTGTTTTACGCTGTCAAATTTTTTTTATAGTGATTCAATCTTGGATATATGTGTTCTAATGCTGTCAATTTTTTTTTATAGTGATTCAATCATGCATATATATGTTCTAAGGCTGTTCAAAAAAATTCATAATGATTCAATCATGCATATATGTGTTCTAATGTTGTAAAAAAAAATTATAGTGATTTAATCATGCATATATATGTTCTAAGGTTGTCAAAAAAATTCATAATGATTCAATCATGCATATATGTATTCTAATGCTGTCAAAAAAATATCATAATGATTCAATCACGCATATATGTGTTCTAAGGTTGTAAAAAACAATTCATAATGATCCAATCATGCATATATATGTTCTAAGGTTGTCAAAAAAACCATAATGGGATTTAATCATGAATATATGTGTTAATGCTGTAAAAAAATTTTTATAGTGATTCAATCATGCATATATATGTTCGAAGGCAGTGAAAAAAAATTCAAAGTGACTCAATCAAGCATATATGTGTTCTAAGGCTATCAAAAAAAATTCATAGTGAGACAATCTTGCATATATGTGTTGTAAGGCTATCAAAAAATTTTCTTTCTAAATCAATCATGCATATATGTGTTCTAACATTGTAAAAAAAAATTCATAGTGATTCAATCATGCATATATGTGTTCTAAGGTTGTCAAAAAAATTTGTAGTGATCTAATCATGCATATATGCCTTCTAAGGCTGTCAAAAAGCTTTATAGTGATTCTATCATTCATATTTGTGTTCTAAGGCAGGCAAAAAATTCAAAGTGATTCAATCAAGCATATATGTGTTCTAAGGATGTCAAAAAAAAATCATAGTTATTCAATCATGCATATATGCATTCTAATGCTGTCACAAAATTTTCTTAGTGATTTAATCATGCATATATATATTCTAACATTGTCAAAAATAATTCATAGTGATTCAATCATTCATATATGAGTTCTAAGGCTGTAAAATTTTTTTATAGTGATTCAATTATGGATACGTGTGTTCTGTTGCTGTCAAAAATTTTTTGTAGTGACTCAATCATGCATATATATGCTCTAAAGCTGTTCAAAAAAATTCATAATGATTCAATCATGCATATATGTGTTCTAAGATTGTAAAAAAAAATTCACGGTGATTCAACCATGCATATATGTGTTCTAAGGTTGTCAAAAAAAATTAAAGTGATTCAATCATGCATATATATGTTCTAAGGTTGTCAAATAAATTCATAATGATTCAATCATGCATATATGTGTTCCAATGCTGTCAAAAAAACATCGTAATGATTCAATCATGCATATATGGGTTCTAAGGTTATAAAAAAAAATCATATTGATTGAATCAAGCATATATGTGTTCTAAAGTTGTAAAAAAAAAACATATAGGAATTCAATCATGAATATATGTGTTAACGCTGTCAAAATTTTTTTGTGGTGATTCAATCTTATATATATGTGTTCTAAGGCTGTTCAAAAATTTTCATAATGATTCAATCATGCATATATGTGTTTTAAGGTTGTCAAAAAATATTCATGGTGATTCAATCATGCATATATGTGTTCTAAGATTGTCAAAAAAAATTAAAGTGATTCGATCATGTGTATATATGTTCTAAGGTTGTCAAAAAAATTCACAATGATTCAATCATGCATGTATGTGTTCCAATGCTATCAAAAAAAATCATAATGATTCAATCGCGCATATATGTGTTCTAAGGTTATGAAAAAAAAATCATAATGATGGAATCAAGCATATATGTGTTCTAAGGTTGTCAAAAAACATATAGGGATTCAATCATGAATATGTGTGTTAACACTGTCAAAATTTTTTTTTGGTGATTCAATCCTACTTATATGTGTTCGAAGGCTGTAAAAAAAAGTCAAAGTGACTCAATCAAGCATATATGTGTTCTAAGGCTATCCAAAAAAATTCATAGAGAGACAATCATGCATATAAGTGTTCTAAGGCTGCCAAAAAAAATTCATTCTAAATCAATCATGCATAATATATGTGTTCTAACATTGTCAAACAAAAATCATAGTGATTCAATCATGCATATATGTGTTCTAAGGCTGTCAAAAAAAATCATAGTGATTTAATCAGGCATATATGCATTCTAAGGCTGTCAAAAAGCTTTATAGTGATTCTATCATTCATATGTGTTCTAAGGCTAGCAAAAAAAATTTGTAGTGATTCAGTCATGCATATATGTGTTCTAAGGATGACAAAAAAAAATCATAGTGATTCAATCATGCATATATGCATTCTAGTGGTATCAAAAAAAATTCATTGTGATTTAATCATGCACATATATATATTCTAACATTGTCATAAATAATTCATAGTGATTCAATAATGCATATATGAGTTCTAAGGCTGTCAAAAAAATTTTATAGTGATTCAATCATGGATATATGTGTTCTAATGCTATCAAATTTTTTTTATAGTGACTCAATCAAGCATATATGGGTTCTAAGGCTGTCAAAAAAATTTCATAGTGATTCAATCATGCTTATATGTGTTTTAAGGCAGTCAATTTTTTTTTTAGTGATTTAATCATGCATTTAAGTGTCCTAAGGTTGTCAAAAAAAATTATAGTGATTCAATCAAGCATATATGTGTTCTAATTCTGTAAAACAAATTCATAGTGATTAAATCATGCATATATGTGTTCTAAGGTTGTAAAAAAATTCATAGTGATTCAATTATGCATATATGTGTTCTAAGGCTGTCTAAAAATTTTCATAGTGATTCAATTATGCATATATGTGTTCTAAGGCTGTTAAAAAAAATCACAGTGATTCAATCTTGCATATATGTGTTCTAAGGTTGTCAAAATTTTTTTATAGTGATTCAATCATTCATATATGTGTTCTAATGCTATAAAAAAAAATTATAGTGATTCAATCATTCATATATGTGTTCTAAGGTTGTAAAAAAAAAATCATTCTGATTCAATCATGCATATACATCTTCTAAGGCAGTCCAAAAAATTCATAATGATTCAATCATGAAAATATGTGTTATAAGGTTGCCATAAAAAATTCACAGTGATTTAATCATGTATATATGCGTTCTAAGGTTGTCAAAAAAAAATTAAAGTGATTCAATCATGCATATATGTGTTCTAAGGTTGTCAAAAAATTTTTATAGTCATTGAATCATGCATATATGTGTTCTAATGCTGTAAAAAAAAATTCATACTGATTTAATCAAGCATATATATATTCTAACATTGTCAAAAAAAAAATTCTAGTGATTCAATCACGCATATATGACTTCTAAGGCTATCAGAAAAATTTCATAGTGATTCAATCATGCATATATTTGTTCTAAGGTTGTGAAAAAAATTTAACAATGATTCAATCATGCATATGTGTTCTAAGGTTGTCAAAAAAAATTTAGACTGTTTTAATGATGCATATATGTGTTTTAAGGATGTCAAAAAGTTTTATAGTGATTATATCGTGCATATATGTGTTCTGAGTCAGGTAAAAAAAAATCATAGTAATTTAATCTTGCATATATGTGTTCTAAAGCTGTTAAAAAAGTTTCATAGTGACTCAATCATGCATATATGTGTTTTAAGGCTGTCAAAAAAGTTTTATAGTGATTCAATCATGCATATATGTGTTCTATAGTTGTCAAAAAAATTTCCTAGTGATTCAATCATGCATATATGTGTTCTAAGGCTGTAAAAAAAAAAACATAGTGACTCAATCTTATATATATGTGTTCTAAGGCTGACAAAAAAATTTTGTAGTAATTGAATCATGCATATATATGTTCTAATATAGTAAAAAAAAAATTATATTGATTTAGTCATGGATAAATGTGTTCTAAGATTGTCAAAAAAAATTCACAGTCATTTAGTCATCCATATATGTGTTCTAAGGCTGTCAAAAAATTTTCATTATGATTGAATCAAGCATATTTGTGTTCTAAGTTTGTCAAAAAAATTTCATTGTGATCCAATCATACATATCTGTGTTCTAAGGCTGTCAAAAAAATTTCATAGTGATTCAATCATGCATAAATATGTTCTAAGGTTGTAAAAAAAAATTCAATCTTGCATGTATGTATTCTAAGGATCTCAAAAAAATTTCACAGTGATTCAATCTTGCATATATGTATTCTAAGGCTGTCAAAAAAAATTTACAATGGTTCAATCTTGCATATATGTGTTCTTATGATGTTAAATTTTTTTTATGGTGATTCAATCATGAATATATGTGTCCTAAGGTTGTCAAAAAAAATTTAGTGTGATTCAAACATTCATATATGTGTTCTAAAGCTGTCAAAAAAAATTTAATCATGCAATATGAGTTCTAAGGCTATCAAAAAACATTCATAGTGATTCAATCATGCATATATGTGTTCTAAGGCTATTAAAAAAAAATCATAGTGATTCAATCTTTCATATATGTGTTCTGAGTTTGATAAAAAAAATTTATACTTATTCAGTCATGGAATTATGTTTTCTGAGGTGTTCTAATGCTTATTCAATCATTTCATATGCGTGTTCTGATGCTATAAAAAAAATTTCATAGTGATTCAATCATGCATATATGTGTTCTAAAGTTGTCCAAAAAAAATCATAGTGATTCAATCATGCATATATGTGTTCTAAGGCTATCAAAAAAAAATTCATAGTGATTCTATCTTGGATATACGTGTTCTAAGGTTGTCAAAACAAAACTTATAGTTATTCAATCATGCCTAGATGTGTTCTAATGCTGTCAAAAAAAATTTGTATTCATTCAATCAAGCATATATGTTTTCTAAAGTAGTCAAAATAATTTCAAAGTGATTCAATGATCCATCTATGTGTTCTAAGGCTGTCAAAAAAAATTTATAGTGATTCAATCATGCATATATGTCTTCTAATGCTGTCAATTTTTTTTTGTTGTGATTCAATCATGCATATATGTGTTTTAAGGTTGTCAAAAAAAATTCATTGTGATTCAATCATGCATATATGCGTTCTATGGCGGTTCAAAAATTTCATAATGATTCAATCATGCATATATTTGTTCTAAGGTTGTCAAATTTTTTGTACAGAGATTCAATCTTGCATATATGCATTCTAATTTTGTCAAAAAAAATTTATAGTGATTCAATCATGCATATATGTGTTCTAAGGTTGTCAAAAAAATAATTATAGGGATTCAATCATGCATATATGTGTTATAATGTTGTAAAAAACTTATCATAGTGATTCAATAATGCATATATGTGTTCTATGGTTGTCAAAAAAAATTCAAAGTGATTCAATCATGCATATATGTGTTTTAAGGTTGTCAAATTGTTTTTTTAGGGATTCAATCAGGCATATATGTATTTTAATGCTGTCAAAAAATTTGTAGTAATTCAATCATGCATATCTATTTTCTAAGGCTGTGAAAAGAATTTCATAGTGACTCAATCATGCATATGTGTTCTAAGGCTGTCAAAAAATTTTTGTCATGACTCAATCATGCATATATGCGTTCTAACACTGTAAAAAAAAAATAATGGTCATTCAATCTTGCATATATATGTTCTAAGGTTGTCAAAAAACATTTATAGTGATTCAATCATGCATATGTGTGTTCTAAGGTTGTCAAAAAAATCTATAGTGATTCAATCACGCATATATGTGTTCTAATGTTGTCAAAAACTTGTCATTGTGATTCAATAACGGATATATGTATTCTAAGGTTGTCAAAAAAAATTCACAGTGTTTCAATCATGAATATATGTGTTTTAAGGTTGTAAAAAATATTTTATAGGGATTAAATCAAGCATATGTGTTTTAATGCTGTAAAAAAAAATTATAGTGATTCAATCATGCATATCTATTTTCCGAAGCTGTGAAAAAAATTTCATAGTGACTCATCATGCATATATGTGTTCTAAGGCTACAAAAAAAAATTATAGTGATTCAATCATGCATATATTTGTTATAAGGCTATCAATAAAAAATTATTCTAATTCAATTATGCATATATGTCTTCTAACATTGTAAAAAAAAAATCATAGTGATTCAATCTTGCATATATATGTTCTAAGGCTGTAAAAAAAAATCATTGTGATTTAATCACGCATATATGCGTTCTAAGAATGTCAAAAATCTTTATAGTGATTCTTGCATGCGTATATGTGTTCTAAGGTCGGCAAAAAAATTCATAGTGATTCAATCATTCATATATGTGTTCTAAGTATGTCAAAACAATTTCATAGTGATTTAACCATGCATATATGTGTTCTAAGGTTGTCAAAAAAATTTATAGTGATTCAATCATGCATATTTGTGTTCTAAGGTTGTCAAAAAAAAATTAGTCATTCAATCATTAATATATGTATTCTAATGCTGTCAAAAAAATTTCATACTGATTTGATCATGCATATATGTATTCTAACATTGTAAAAAAAAAAATCATAACAATTCAATCATGCATATATGAGTTCGAAGGATATCAAATTTTTTTTTTTTTTATTCAATAATGCATCTATGTGTTCTAAGGTTGTCTAAAAAATTTAATAGTGATTCAATCAAGCATGTATGTGTTTTAAGGCTGTCAAAAAAAAAATCATAGTGATTCAATCATGCATATATGTGTACTAAGTTTGGTAAAAAAAAATCACAGTAATTCAATCATGCATATATGTGTTCTATGGCTGTCAAAAAAATTTTATAGTGATTTAAAAATGCATATTTGTCAAAAGTTATAAAAATTTTTTTATAGTGATTCAATGATGCATATATGTGTTCTAAGGGTGTCGAAAAAATTTCATACTGATTTAATCATGCATATATGTGTTCTAAGGCTATCAAAAAAAAATTATAGTGACTCAATCATGCATGTTTTCTAAGGCTGTCAAATTTTTTTATAGTGACTCAATCATGCATATATGTGTTCTAACATTGTTCAAAAAAATTCATAGTTATTCAATCAGGCATATATGTGTTCTAAGGCTGTCAAAAAGAATTTATAGTGATTCAATCTTCCATATATGTTTTCCAAGGTTGTCAAAAAGAATTTATAGTGATTCAATCAAGCATATATGTGTTATAATTCTGTCAATAAAATTTTGTAGTGATCCAACAATGCATATATGTGTTCTAAGGCTGTCAAAAAAGTTTTATTGTGATTCAATCATGCATATATGTGTTATAATGCAGTCAAAACGTTTTTATAGTGATTCAATCATGCACATATATCTTCTAAGGCTGTTCAAAAAATTTCATAATGATTCAATAATGCATATATGTGTACTAAGGTTGTCAAAAAAATTTCACGTGATTCAATCATGCATATATGTGTTCTAAGTTTGTTAAAAAAATTTATAGTGATTCAATCATGCATATATCTGTTCGAAGGTTGTCAAAAAAATTCAAAATGATTCAATCATGCATATATGTGTTTTAATGCCGTCAAAAAAATATCATAATGATTCAATCACGCATATATGTGTTCTAAGGTTGTAAAAAAAAATTCACAATGCTTTAATCATGCATATATGTGTTCTAAGGTTGTCAAAAAAGAAACATATAGTGATTCAATCATGAATATATGTGTTAATGCTGTCAAATTTTTTTTGTAGTAACTTCATCATGCATATATGTCTTCTAAGGCTGTCAAAAAAAATTCAAAGTGACTCAATCAAGCATATATGTGTTCTAAGGGTATCAAAAAAATTTCATATTGAGACAATCATGCATATATATGTTCTAAGGCTGTCAAAAAAATTTCATTCTATTTCAATCATAGATATATGTGTTCTAACATTGTCAAAAAAATTCATAGTGATTCAATGATGCATATATGTGTTCTAACGCTTTAAAAAAAAATCATAGTGATTTAATCATACATATATGCTATCTGAGTCTGTCAAAAAGCTTTATAGTGATTCTATCAGTCATATATATGTTCAATCATGAATATATGTGTTGTAAGGATGTCAAAAAAAAATTATAGTGATTCAATCATGATTATATGCATTCTAATGTTGTGAAAAAAGATTTATAGTTATTTAATCAAGCTTATATATATTCTAACATTGTCAAAAATAATTCATAGTGATTCAATCATGCATATATGAGTTGTAAGGCCGTCAAAAAAAAATCATAGTCATTCAATCATGCATGTATTGGTTCTATGGTTATCAAAAAAATTTAATAGTGATTCAACCATGCATATATGTGTTCTAAGGCTGTTTAAAAATTTTCATAGTGATTCAATCAAGCATATATGTGTTATAAGTTTGTTAAAAAAATCATAGTAATTCAATCATGCATATATGTGTTTTAAAGCTGTCAAAAAAATTTATAGTGATTTAAACATGCATATGTGTCTAAAGTTGTCAAAAAAATTTCATAGTGATTTAATTATGCATATATGTGTTCTAAGGCTGTCAAACAAATTTTATAGTGATTCAATCATGCATATATGTGTTGTAAGGTTGTCAAAAAAAATTCATAGTGATTTAATCATGCATATATGTGCTCTAAGGCTGTCAAAAAAAAATTATAGTGATTTAATCATGCATTTACGTGTGCTAAGGTTGTCAAAAAAAAATTATAGTGATTCAATCAAGCATATATGTGTTCTAATGCTGTAAAAAAAATTCATAGCGATTAAATCATGCATATATGTGTTCTAAGGTTGTAAAAAAAAAAATGATAGTGATTCAATTGTGCATATATGTGTTCTAAGGCTGTCTAAAAAAATTCATAGTGATTTAATCATGCATATATGTGTTCTAAGGCTGTTAAAATTTTTTATAGTGATTCAATATTGCATAAATGTGTTCTATGGTTGTCAAAAGAAATTTATAGTGATTGAATCATGCATATATGTGTTCTATTGCTGTAAAAAAAAATTTATAGTGATTCAATCATGAATATATGTGTTCTAAGGCTGTCAAAATTTTTTCATTGTGATTCAATAATGCATATATATGTTCTAAGGCAGTCCAAAAAAATTCATAATGATTCAATCATGCAAATATGTGTTCTAAGGTTGCCAAATAAAATTCACAGTGATTCAATCACGCATATATGGGTTCTAAGGTTGTCAAAAAAAAATTATAGTGATTCAATCATGCATATATGTGTTCTAAGGTTGTCAAAAAAAATTATAGTCATTCAATCATGTATATATGTGCTCTAATGCTGTAAAAAAAATTATAGTCATTCAATCACACATATATTCATGACCAAATCACTATGAATTTGTTTTGACAACCTTTGACACATATATGCATGATTAAATCACTTTAATTTTTTTGACAGCCTTAGAACACATATATGCATGATTGAATTACTATGAAGTTTTTTTTTACAACCTTAGAACACTTATATGCATGTTTGAATCACTATTAATTTTTTTTGAAACTCTTAGAACACATATGTGCAAGATTGAGTGACTACGATTTTTTTTTGACAACCTTAGAACTCATATATGGTTTATTGAATCACATTGATTTTTTTTTTATAATGTTGGAATATATACATGCACGATTAAGTCACTATGAAATTTTTTTGATAGCATTAGAAGACGTATATGAATGATTGAATCACTATAAAATTTTTTAGACAACTTTAGAACACATATATGCATGATTGAATCACTATAAATTTTTTTTGACAGCCTTACAACGCATATATGAATGATTGAATCACTATGAAATTTTTTTGGCAGCCTTAGAACACATATATGCATGATTGACTCACTATGATTTTTTTGCCAGCCTTAGAACACATATATGCACAATAGAATCACTATAAAGCTTTTTGACAGCCTTAGAACACATATATGCATGATTAAATCACTATGAATTTTTTTTAACAGCCTTAGAACACATATATGCATTATTGAATCAAAATGAATTTTTTTTGACAATGTTATAACACATATATGCATGCTTGAGTTAGAAAGAATTTTTTTTGACTGCCTTACAACACATATATTAATGATTGAATCACTATAAATTTTTTTTGATAGCCTTAGAACACAAATATGCAAGATTAAAGTACTATGAATTCTTTTTACGGCATTAGAACACATATATGCATGATTGAGTCACAATAAATTTTTTTTGACAATCTTAGAACACATATATCCATGATTGAATCACCATTAATTGTTTTTGACAACCTTTGAACACATATATGCAAGATTGTAACACTCAGAATTTTTTTTGACATCATTATAGCAAATATATGCAAGATTGAATCACAAGAATTTTTTTTTGATAACCTTAGAACACATATATACATGATTGAACCACTTTAATTTTTTTTGACAACCTCAGAATACATATACGCAAGATTAAATGACTATGAAATTTTTTTGACATCCTTAGTACACATATATGCATGATTGAATCATAGTGAAATTTTTTTGATATCCTTAGAACACATATATGCATGATTGTATCACTAAGAAATTTTTCTGACAACCTTAGAACACATATATGCGTGATTGAATCCCTATGAATTTTTTTTGACAACCTTAAGACACATATATGCATGACAGAATCACCATAAAAAATTTTTGACACCCTTAGAACACATATATGCATGATTGAATCACTACAAAATTTTTTTGTCGCCCTTAGAACACATATATGCAAGATTGATTCACTATGATATTTTTTTGAGAACCTTAGAATACATATATGCAAGAATGAAATTTTTTTCACAGCCTTAGAACACATATATGCATGATTGAATCAAAAAGAAAATTTTTCCACAACATTAGAACACATATATGCATGATTGAATCACTATAAATTTTTTTGACAAACTTGGAACACATATATGCATGATTAAATCATAATAAGATTTTTTTAACAGCCTTAGAACACATATATGCATGATTGAATCACAATGAAATTTTTTTGATTGCCTTAGAACATATATATGCATGATTAAATGACTATAAAATATTTTTGACTACCTTAGAACACATATATGCATGATTGAATCACTATAAAAGCTTTTTGACCACATTAGAACAAATATAGACATGATTCAATCACTATGAATTTTTTTTTGACAGCCTTAGAACACATATATGAAAGATGGAATCACTATGATTTTTTTTTACAGCATTAGAACACATATATTTATGATTGAATAACAATAATTTTTTTTGACAACCTTAGAACACATATCTGCAGGATTGAATCATTATGAAATTATTTTTTACAGCGTTACTACGCATATATGCATGATTGAATCACTATGAAATTTTTTTGATAGCATTAGAACACATATATGAATGATTGAATCACTATAAAATATTTTTTACAACCTTAGAACACATATAAGCAAGGTTGAATCACTATGATTTTTTTTACAGTGTTAGAAGATATATATGCATGATTGAATCCATATATATAATATTTTTTTAAGAACCTTAGAACACATATCTGCAAAATTAAATCAATATGATTTTTTTTACACCCTTAGAACAAAAATATGCATGATTGAATCACTATGAAATATTCTCGACAGCCTTAGAACACATATGAGCAAGATTGAATCCCTATAAATTTTTTTGACAGCCTTAGAACAGAAATATGCATGATTTAATCACTATGATTTTTTTTTACAGCATTAGAACACATATATACATGATTAAATCACTATAATTTTCTTTTGACAACCTTAGAACACATCAGCAGGATTGAATCAATATGTTTTTTTTTTACTATTTTTGACAGCCTTAGAACACATATAAGCATGAATGAATCTCTGTGAAATTTTTTCACAGCCTTAGAACACATATAAGCAAGATTGAATCACTCTGAATTTTTTTTCACAACCTTATAACACATATATGCATGACTGAATGATTATGAATTTTTTTTTACAGCATTAGAACACATATATGCATATTTGAATCTGTATAAATTTTGTTTAGAGCCTTAGAACACAAATATGCATAATTGAATCGAAATGAAATTTTTTTAACTGCCTTAGAACATATATATGCATGATTGAATCATAATGATTTTTTTTTGACAGCCTTATAACACATATATGCATGATTGACTATGAATTTTTTTTGACAACCATAGAACAAATATATGCAAGATTGATTCATAATGAATTTTTTTTTACAGCTTTTGAACAGAGATATGCATGATTGAATTTTTTTGACAGCCTTACAACATATATTTGCTTGATTGAGTCACTATAATTTTTTTTTGACAACCTTACAACACATATATGCATGATTGAATCAACATAAATTTTTTTTGAAAGCCTTAGAACACATATATGCGTGATTGAATCACTATGAATTTTTTTTGATAGCCTTAGAACACATATATGCAAGATTGAATCACTAGGAAATATTTTTGAGAGCCTTAGAATAGATATATTCGAGATTGAATTTTTTTTTAGAGCCTTAAAACACATATATACATGAATGAATCACTAAAAAAATTTTTTGACAGCCGTAGAACACATATATGCATGCTTAACTAACTAATTTTTTTTTATCATATTAGAACATATATATGCATGATTCAATAACTATGATTATTTTTGACAGCCTTAGAACGCATATATGCATGATTGAGTCACTATGAATTTTTTTTGACAGCCTTAGAACACATATATGCATGATTGAATCACTACAAATTTTTTTTGACAGCATTAGAACACATGTCTACAGGGTTGAATCATTATGAAATTTTTTTGATTGCCAGAAAACATATATGCATGATTGAATCACTATAAAATATTTTTGACAGCCTTAGAACACATATATGCAAGATCGAATCACTATGAAATTTTTGTTACAACCTTAGAACACATATATGAATGATTGAATCACTATGCTTTTTTTTTATAACATTAGAACACATATATGCATGATTGAATCACTATAAATTTTATTTGACAAACTTAGAACACATATATGCATCATTGAATCACTATAATTTTTTTTTACAGCCTTAGAACACGTATATGCATGATTAACTATGATTTTTTTTTGACAACCTTAGAACACATATACGCAAGATTGAATCATAAAGAAATTTTTTTGACAGCCTTAGAACATAGATATGCGTGATTGATTTTTTTTTTACAGCCTTAGAACCCATATATGCATGATTGAATCAATATAAATATTTTTTGACAACCTTAGGACACATATATGCATTATTGAATCAACATAAATTTTTTTTGACAGACTTAGAACACATATCTGCATGATTGAATCACTGTGAAATTTTTTTGATAGCCTTAGAATACATATATTCCAGATTAATTTTTTTTTTTAGACTTTTAAATCACATATATACATGAATGAATCACTAAGAAATTTTTTTGACAGCCTAAGAACACATATATGCATTATTAAATCACTGTAAAAAAATTTTTAGAAACTAAAAACACATATACGCCAGATTTTGTAATAAAGGATTCTTTTTGACAGCCTTAGAACACACATATGCATGATATAATTGTAATGAACTTTTTTTGACAGCCTTAGAACACATATATGCATGATTAAATGACTATGAATTTTTTTTGACAACCTTAGAAGACATATATGCATGATTAAATTACTAATTTTTTTTCACCATATTAGAACATATACATGCACGATTCAATCACTATGAATTTTTTTTGACAGCCTTAAAACACATATATACAAGATTGAATCACTACAAATTTTTTTTTACAGCATTAGAACACATATATGCCTGATTGAAACACTAAATTTTTTTTTTCGAGAACTTGAGAACACATGTCTGCAGGATTGAATCATTATGAAATTTTTTTTATTGTATGAAAACATATATGCATGATTGAATCACTATAAAATATTTTTGACAGCCTTAGAACACATATACGCAAGATTGAATCACTATGAATTTTTTTTGACAACCTTAGAAGACTTATTTGTAGGATTGAATCATTATGATTTTTTGTTATAGTCTTTGAGCAGATATATGCATGATTGAATCACTTTGATTTTTTTATAACATTAGAACACATATAATCAAGATTAAATCACTATAAATTTTATTTGACAACCTTAGAACACATGTATGCATCATTGAATCACTATAAATTTTTTTTGACAGCCTTAGATTACATATATGCATCATTAAGTCACTATAATTTTTTTTTGACAGCCTTAGAACACATATATGCATGATTGAATCACTATGAATTTTTTTTGCCACCCTTAGAACACTTATATGCATGATAGACGGACTATAAAGATTTTTGACATCCTTAGAACATATACATACATGATTAAATTGCTACGATTTTTTTTTGACAGCCTTAAAACACATAGCTGCATGCTCGAATCACACTGAATTTTTTCTGACAACGTTATAACATATCTATGCATGATTGAATCAGAATGATTTTTTTTTTGACAGCCTTAGAATAGATATATGCGTCATTTAGTCACTTTGAAATCTTTTTGATAGCCTTAGAACACATATATGCAGGATCGAGTCACCATGATTTTTTTTTGACACCCTTAGAACACATATATGCATGCTTGACTACATTAAATTTTTTTTGACAACCTTAGAACAAATATATGCAAGATGAAATCACTATGATTTTTTTTTGAAAGCTTTAGAACACATATATGCATGATTTAATGAATATGATTTTTTTTTGAGACCCTTAGAACACATATATGCACGATTAAATCACTCTGAAAATTTTTTGACAGCCTAAGAACATGTATATGCATGATTAAATCACTATGAATTTTTTTTTCAGCCTTAGAATACTATATGCATGATAGAATCACTATAAAGCTTTTTGATATCCTTAGAACATATATATGCATGATTAAATCACTATGAATTTTTTTGACAGCCTTAGAACATATAGGTGCATGATTGAATCACAATAAATTTTTTTTGACAACGTTATAACACATATATGCATGATTGAATCAAAATGATTTTTTTTTATAGCCTTAAAACACATATATGCGTGATTGAGTCATTATGAATTTTTTTGATAGCCTTAGACACATATATGCAAGATCGAGTCACCATGAATTTTTTTTGATAGCCTTAGAACACATATATGCATGATTGAATCAGTATAAATTTTTTTGACAGCCTTAGAACACATATATGCATGATTGAATCAGTATAAATTTTTTTTGACAGCCTTAAAACTCATATATGCAAGATTGAGTCACTATGAATTTTTTTTGACAGCCTTAGAACACATATATGCATGATTGATCACTATAATTTTTTTTTTACAGCCATAGAACACATATATGCTTGATTGAATCACTATGAAATTTTGTTGAGAGTTTTTTAGAACATATAAGCATGATTAAATCGCTATGAATTTTTTTTGACAGCATAAGAACACATATATGTATGACTGAATCACTATGAATTATTTTTGAGAGCCTTAGAACACATATATGCATGATTGAATCACTTTGAAATTTTTTTGACACCCTTAGAAGACATATATGCATTATTGAATCCCATTAATTTTTTTTTTGACAACCTTAGAACATATATATACAAGATTAAATCACTATGAATTTTTTTTGACAGCCTTAGAACACATATATGCATGATTTAATGACTATGAATTTTTTTTGAGACCCTTAGAACACATATATGCATGATTAAATCACTCTGAATTTTTGTTGACATCCTAAGATCATATATATGCATGATTAAATCACTATGAATTTTTTTTGCTAGCCTTAGAATACTATATGCACAATAGAATCACTATAAAGTTTTTTGATATCCTTAGAACATATATATGCATGATTAAATCACTACGAGTTGTTTTTGACAGCCTTAGAACATATATGTGCATGATTGAATCACAATGAATTTTTTTTGACAACGTTAGAACACATATATGCAAGATTGAATCAGAATAAATTTTTTTTTACAGCCTTAAAACACATATATGTGTGACTGAGTCATTATGAATTTTTTTTGATAGCCTTAGACACATATATACAAGATCGAGTAACCATGTATTTTTTTTGACAGCCTTAGAACACATATTTGCATGATTGAATCAGTACAATTTTTTTTTGACAGCCTTGGAACTCATATATGCATGATTGAGTCACTATGAAATTTTTTTGACAGCCTTAGAACACATATATTCATGATTGAATCACTACAAATTTTTTTTGACAGCCTTAAAAAACATATATGCTTGATTGAATCACTATGAAATTTTTTTGAGAGTTTTTGAACACATATATGCATGACTAAATCGCTATGAAATTTTTTTGACAGCATAAGAACACATATATGTAGACTGAATCACTATGAATTTTTTTGAGAGCCTTAGAACACATATATGCATGATTGAATCACTATGAAATATTTTTGACAGCCTTAGAACTCATATATGCATGATTGAGTCACTATGAAATTTTTTTGACAGCCTTAGAACACATATATGCATGATTGAATCACTATGATTTTGTTTTTACAACATTAGAACACATATATGCATGATTGAATCACTATGATTTTGTTTTTACAACATTAGAACACATATATGCATGATTGAATCACTATAAATTTTTTTGACAGCCTTAGAACACATATATGCATGATTAAAATACTATAATTTTTTTTTACCAACTTAGAACACAAATATGCATGATTGAATCACTATAAATTTTTTTTGATAGCCTTATAACACATATATGCATGATTAAATCACTTTGGAATTTATTTGACAGCCTTATTACACATATGTATTTATTGAATCACTACAATTTTTTTGACAGCATTAGAACACATGTATAAATGATTGAATCACTATAAAATTTTTTTGACAACCATAGAATGCATATATGCAGGATTGAATCACTCTGATTTTTTTTAGAGCCCCAGAACACATATATGCATGATTTAATAATAACACAATTTTTTTATAGCCTTAGAACACATATAAGCATGATTGAGTCACTATGATTTTTTTTTACAACGTTAGAGACATATATGCTTGATTAAATCACTATAAAAAATTTTTGACAGCCATAGAACACATATATGCATGATAGAATTACTATGGTTTAAATGAATTGTTATGAAATTTTTTTGACGGCCTTAGAACACATATATGCATGATTGAATCACTATGAAATATTTTTTACAGCCTTAGAACACATATATGCGACTTTAAATCGGTATAATTTTTTTGACAGACTTAGAACACGTATATGAATGATTGAGTCACTAGGAATTTTTTTTGACAGCCTTAAAACACACATATGCATGATTGAATCACTATGAATTTTTTTGCCAGCCTTAGAATACTTATATGCATGATAGAATCACTATAAAACTTTATGATATCCTTAGAACATATAAGTGCTTGATTGAATCACTTTTGACAACTTTATAACACATATATGCATGATTGAATTAGAATAATTTTTTTTTGACAGCCTTAGAGCACACATATGCATGATTGATTCACTATGAAATTTTTTTGGTAGCCATAGAACATATATATGCATGATCGAGTCACCATGATTTTTTTTATAGCCTTAGGACACATATACTCATGATTGAATCACCATAAATTTTTTTTGACAATCTTAGAACATATATATATAAGATTAAATCACTACAATTTTTGTGAGCCTTAGAACACATATATGCATGTTTAAATCACTATGAAAATTTTCTGACAGCCTAAAAACACATATATGCGTGATTAAATCACTATGAAATTTTTTTGACAGCCTTAGAACACATATATGCATGATTGAGTCATGATGAATTTTTTTTGACAGACTAAGAACACATATATGCATGGTTAAATCACTATGAATTTTTTTAGACAGCCTTAAAACACATATGTGCATGATTGAATCACAATGAGTTTTTTTTAAAAACGTTATAACATATATATGCATGATTGAATCAAAATGATTTTTTCATGACTACCTTAGAACACATATGTGCATGCTTGAGTCACTATGAATTTTTTTTGATAGACTTTGAACATATATATGCATGATCGAGTCACCATGAAATTTTTTTGACAGCGTTAGAACACATATATACGTGATTGAATTACTATAAACTTTTTTTGACAACCTTATAACATATATATGCAAGATTAAATCACTATGAAATTTTTTTGACAGCCTTAGAACACATATATGCCAGATTGAATCAATATGAAACTTTTTTGACAGTATTAAAACACATATATGCATGATTAAATCACTATGAATTTTTTTTGACAGCCTAAGAACACATATATGCTTGATTGAATCACTATAAATTTTTTTTGGCAGCCTTAGAACACATATATGCATGATTGAATCACTATGAATTTTTTTTGACTGCCTTAGAACACATATATGCAAGATTGAATCAATATAAATTTTTTTGACAGCCTTAAAACACATATATGCATGATTGAATCACTATAAAATTTTTTGACAGCCTTAGAACTAAGATATGCATGATTGAAATTTTTTAACAGCCTTAGAACACATATATGCATGATTGAATCACTATGATTTTTTTTTGACAACCTTAGGACACATATATGCATGATTGTATCGCCATAAAAATTTTTTGACAGCGTTAAAACACATATATGTCCGATTGAATCATTGTGATTTTTTTTTAGAGCCTTAGAATACATATATGCAACATTAAAATTTTTTGACAGCCTTAGAACACATATATGCATGATTGAATCACTATGAAACATGTTTGACAGCCTTAGAACACATATATGCAACTTTGAATCACTATGAAATTTTTTTGATTGCCTTAGAACACATATATGCATGATTGAGTCAATAAAAGTTTTCTGATAGCCTTAGAACACATATTTTCCTGATTCAATCACAATGAATTTTTTTTGCCAGCCTTAGAACACTTATATGCATGATAGAATCACTATAAAGCTTTTTGACATCCTTAGAACATATATATGCATGATTAAATCACTATAATTTTTTTTTGAGAACCATAGAACATACATATGAAAGATTAGATCACTATAAATTTTTGTTGACAGCCTTAGAACACATATAAGCTTGATTGGATCACTATAACATTTTTTTGAGAGCCATAGAACACATTTATGCATGATTAAATCACTATAAAACTTTTTTGACTGCCTTAGAACACATATACGCATAATTGAATGACAATGAATTTGTTTTGACAGCCTTAGAACACATATATGCATGATTAAATCACTACAAACTTTTTAGACAGCCTTAAAACACATATATGCATGATTGAATCACTATGAATTTTTTTTGACAGCCTTAGAACAAATATATGCAAGATTGAATGACAATGAAATTTTTTTTACAGCTTTAGGACATAGATATGCACGATTGAATTTTTTTGAGAGCCTGAGAACACATATATGCATGATTGAATCACTATAATTTTTTTTTGACAACCTTAGGACACATATATGTATGATTGAATCACCATAAATTTTTTTTGACAAACTTGAAACTGATATATGCACGATTGAATCACTATCGAAATTTTTTGAGAGTCTTAGAATATATATATATGCATGTTTGAAATTTTTTTGACAACCTTAGAACATATATATGGATGATTGAATCACTATGAAATTTTTTTTACAGCCTTAGAACACATATATGCATGATTGAATCAGTATAATTTTTTTTTGATAACCATAGAACACATATATGGATAATTGAATCACTATGAATTTTTTTTGGCAACATTAGAATAAATATATGCATGATTGAATCACAATAATTTTTTTTGACAGCCTTAGAACACATATATAAATGATTAAATGACTCTAAATGTTTTTTGACAACCTTAGAACACATATATATGCATGATTCAATGACTATAAAAATTTGTTGACACACTTCAAACACATATATGCATGATTGAATCACTTTGAAATTTGTTTGACAGCCGTAGAACACATATATTCATGATTGAATCACTACAAATTTTTTTTTAGAACATTAGAACACAAGTATGAATGATTGAATAACTACAATTTTTTTTTGACAACCTTAGAACACATATATGCATGATTGAATCACTATGTTTTTTTTTAGCGCCCTAGAACACATATATGCATGATTGAATCACTATACTTTTTTTTTGATAGCCTTAGCACACATAAATGCATGATTGAATCACAATGAATTTTTTTTTACAACCTTAGACACATATATGCATGATTAAATCACTATAAATTTTTTTTGAGAACCTTAGAACCCATATATGCATGATTGAATTACTATGATTTTTTTTTAACGACCATATAATACATATATGCTTGATTGAATCATTATGATTTTTTTTTGACAGCCTTAGAACACATATATGCATGATTGAATCACTATGAAATATTTCTGACAGCCTTAGAACACATATATGCAACTTTGAATCACTATAATTTTTTTTTGATAGCCTTAGAACACATAATTGAATGATTGAATCACTATAAAAAAATTTTGACAACCTTAGAACACATATATGCAAATATTGAATCACTATAAAAAATTTTGACAGCCTTAGAACACTTATATGCTTGATAGAATAACTATAAAGCTTTTTGACATCCTTAGAACATATATAAGCATGATTAAATCATTATAATTTTTTTTTGACAGCCTTAGAACACATATGTGCATGATCGAATCACAATACATTTTTTTGGACAGCGTTATTACACATAATTAAGATTGACTCAGAATGATTTTTTTTTTACAGCCTTACAACACATATATGTGTGATTGAGTCACTATGATTTTTTTTTATAGCTTTAGAACACATATATGCGTGATTAATCGCTATAAATTTTTTTTGATAGCCTTAGAACACATATATGCATGATTAAGTCACCATGAGTTTTTTTTTACAGCCTTAGAACACATATATGCCTGATTGAATCACTATAATTTTTTTTTGACAACATTGGAACACATATATGCATGATTGGATCACTATAATTTTTTTTTGACAACCTTAGAACATATATATGCAAGTAGAGTCACTATGAAATTTTTTTGACAGCCTTAGAACACATATGTGCATGATTGAATCACTATGACTTTTTTTTGAGAGCCTTAGAATATATATATGCATGATTGAATCACTATGATTTTTTTTTTAGAGCCTCAGAAAACATATATGCATGATTGAGTCACTATGAATATTTTTGGAGAGCCTTAGCACACATATATGCATGATTGAGTCACTATGAATTTTTTTTGACAACCTTAGAACATATATATGCAAGATTGAATAACTATGAAATTTTTTTGACAGCCTTAGAACACATATATGCATGATTAAATCACTATGATTTTTTTTGACAGCCTTAAAACACATATATGCATGATTGAATCATATAAATTTTTTTTGACAATGTTATAACACATATATGCATGATTGAATCAAAATGATTTTTTTTTACAGACATAGAACACATATATGCCTAATTGAATCACTATGAATTTTTTTGATAGCCTTAAAACACATATATGCATGATTGAGTCACTGAAATTTTTTTACAGCCTTGGAACACATATATGCATGATTGAATCACTACAAAAATTTTTGAACATTAGAACACACACACACACACACATATATATATATATATATATATATATATATGATTCAATCACTATAAATTTTTTTTGACAACCTTAGAACACCTATATGCAAGATAAAATCCCTATAATTTTTTTTTGACAATCTTAGAACACATATATGCTTGAATGATTCACTATGAAAATTTTTGGACAGCCTTAAAATACATATGCGCATCATCTAATCACTATGAAATTTTTTTAACAACCTTAGAAGACATATATGCATGATTTAATCACTATGATTTTTTTTTTAATGCATTAGAACACATATATGCATGATTGAATCACTACAATTTTTTTTTGCTCGCCTTAGAACACATATCTGCATGTTTGAATCACAATGAAATTTTTTGTCCTGCCTTAGAATACATATATGCATGATTATATCACTATGAATTTTTTTTGACAACCTTAGAACACATATATACAAGATTAAGTCACCATGAGTTTTTTTTTACAGCCTTAGAACACATATATGCCTGATTGAATCACTATAATTTTTTTTTGACAACATTGGAACACATATATGCATGATTGGATCACTATAATTTTTTTTTGACAACCTTAGAACATATATATGCAAGTAGAGTCACTATGAAATTTTTTTGACAGCCTTAGAACACATATGTGCATGATTGAATCACTATGACTTTTTTTTGAGAGCCTTAGAATATATATATGCATGATTGAATCACTATGATTTTTTTTTGAGAGCCTCAGAAAACATATATGCATGATTGAGTCACTATGAATATTTTTGGAGAGCCTTAGCACACATATATGCATGATTGAGTCACTATGAATTTTTTTTGACAACCTTAGAACATATATATGCAAGATTGAATAACTATGAAATTTTTTTGACAGCCTTAGAACACATATATGCATGATTAAATCACTATGATTTTTTTTGACAGCCTTAAAACACATATATGCATGATTGAATCATATAAATTTTTTTTGACAATGTTATAACACATATATGCATGATTGAATCAAAATGATTTTTTTTTACAGACATAGAACACATATATGCCTAATTGAATCACTATGAATTTTTTTGATAGCCTTAAAACACATATATGCATGATTGAGTCACTGAAATTTTTTTACAGCCTTGGAACACATATATGCATGATTGAATCACTACAAAAATTTTTGAACATTAGAACACACACACACACACACATATATATATATATATATATATATATATATGATTCAATCACTATAAATTTTTTTTGACAACCTTAGAACACCTATATGCAAGATAAAATCCCTATAATTTTTTTTTGACAATCTTAGAACACATATATGCTTGAATGATTCACTATGAAAATTTTTGGACAGCCTTAAAATACATATGCGCATCATCTAATCACTATGAAATTTTTTTAACAACCTTAGAAGACATATATGCATGATTTAATCACTATGATTTTTTTTTTAATGCATTAGAACACATATATGCATGATTGAATCACTACAATTTTTTTTTGCTCGCCTTAGAACACATATCTGCATGTTTGAATCACAATGAAATTTTTTGTCCTGCCTTAGAATACATATATGCATGATTATATCACTATGAATTTTTTTTGACAACCTTAGAACACATATATACAAGATTAAGTCACCATGAGTTTTTTTTTACAGCCTTAGAACACATATATGCCTGATTGAATCACTATAATTTTTTTTTGACAACATTGGAACACATATATGCATGATTGGATCACTATAATTTTTTTTTGACAACCTTAGAACATATATATGCAAGTAGAGTCACTATGAAATTTTTTTGACAGCCTTAGAACACATATGTGCATGATTGAATCACTATGACTTTTTTTTGAGAGCCTTAGAATATATATATGCATGATTGAATCACTATGATTTTTTTTTGAGAGCCTCAGAAAACATATATGCATGATTGAGTCACTATGAATATTTTTGGAGAGCCTTAGCACACATATATGCATGATTGAGTCACTATGAATTTTTTTTGACAACCTTAGAACATATATATGCAAGATTGAATAACTATGAAATTTTTTTGACAGCCTTAGAACACATATATGCATGATTAAATCACTATGATTTTTTTTGACAGCCTTAAAACACATATATGCATGATTGAATCATATAAATTTTTTTTGACAATGTTATAACACATATATGCATGATTGAATCAAAATGATTTTTTTTTACAGACATAGAACACATATATGCCTAATTGAATCACTATGAATTTTTTTGATAGCCTTAAAACACATATATGCATGATTGAGTCACTGAAATTTTTTTACAGCCTTGGAACACATATATGCATGATTGAATCACTACAAAAATTTTTGAACATTAGAACACACACACACACACACACATATATATATATATATATATGATTCAATCACTATAAATTTTTTTTGACAACCTTAGAACACCTATATGCAAGATAAAATCCCTATAATTTTTTTTTGACAATCTTAGAACACATATATGCTTGAATGATTCACTATGAAAATTTTTGGACAGCCTTAAAATACATATGCGCATCATCTAATCACTATGAAATTTTTTTAACAACCTTAGAAGACATATATGCATGATTTAATCACTATGATTTTTTTTTTAATGCATTAGAACACATATATGCATGCTTGAATCACTACAATTTTTTTTTGCTCGCCTTAGAACACATATCTGCATGTTTGAATCACAATGAAATTTTTTGTCCTGCCTTAGAATACATATATGCATGATTATATCACTATGAATTTTTTTTGACAACCTCAGAACACATATATACAAGATTGAAGCACTATGAAATTTTTTTGACAACCTTAAAACACATATATGCATGATTGAATAACTATAATTTTTTTTGACAGTCTTAGAACACATATATGAATGATTGAATCTCAATAATTTTTTTTTGACAGCCTTAGTACATATATATGCCTGATTGAATCACTATTAATTTTCTGACAGCCTTATAACACATATCTGCACGATTGAATCACTATAATTTTTTTTTTACTACATTAAAACACATATATGCATGATTGAATCAGAATAATTTTTTTTGGCAGACTTAGAAAACATATATGCCTAATTGAATCACTATGAATTTTTTTTGATAGCCTTAGAACACATATATGCACGATTGTTCACTATGAATTTTTTTTGACAACCTTAGAACATATATATGCAAGATTGAATAACTATGAATTTTTTTTGATAGCCTTAGAACACATATATGCATGATTAAATCACTATGATTTTTTTTGACAGCCTTAAAACACATATATGCATGATTGAATCATATAAATTTTTTTTGACAATGTTATAACACATATATGCATGATTGAGTCAAAATGATTTTTTTTTTACAGACATAGAACACATATATGCCTAATTGAATCACTATGAATTTTTTTGATAGCCTTAAAACACATATATGCATGATTGAGTCACTGAAATTTTTTTACAGCCTTAGAACACATATATGCATGATTGAATCACTACAAAATTTTTTGAACAACATTAGAACACACACACACATATATATATATATATATATATATATATGATTCAATCACTATAAAATTTTTTTGACAACCTTAGAAAACATATATGCAAGATAAACTCCCTATAAATTTTTTTTGAAAATCTTAGAACACATATATGCTTGAATGATTCACTATGAAAATTTTTGGACAGCCTTAAAATACATATGCGCATCATCTAATCACTATGAAATTTTTTTAACAACCTTAGAAGACATATATGCATGATTTAATCACTATGATTTTTTTTTAATGCATTAGAACACATATATGCATGATTGAATCACTATAAATTTTTTTTGCTAGCCTTAGAACACATATCTGCACGTTTGAATCACAATGAAATTTTTTGTCCTGCCTTAGAATACATATATGCATGATTATATCACTATGAATTTTTTTTGACAACCTCAGAACACATATATACAAGATTGAATCACTATGAAATTCTTTTGACAACCTTAAAACACATATATGCATGATTGAATAACTATAATTTTTTTTGACAGTCTTAGAACACATATATGAATGATTGAATCTCAATAATTTTTTTTGACAGCCTTAGTACATATATATGCCTGATTGAATCACTATTAATTTTTTGACAGCCTTATAACACATATCTGCACGATTGAATCACTATAATTTTTTTTTTACTACATTAAAACACATATATGCATGATTGAATCAGAATAATTTTTTTTGGCGGACTTAGAAAACATATATGCCTAATTGAATCACTATGAATTTTTTTTTATAGCCTTAGAACACATATATGCACGATTAAGTCACTACGAAATTTTTTTGACAGCCTTAGAACACATATATAAATGATTCAATCACTATAAATTTTTGTTGACAACCTTAGAAGACATATATGCAAGATTGAATCCCCATGAATTCTTTTTGACAGCCTTAGAACACATATATGCTTGAATGATTCACTATGAATTTTTTTGACAGCCTTAAAATACATATCTGCATGATTGAATCACTATACAAATTTTTTGACAGCCTTAGAAGACATATATGAATGATTGAATCACTATGAATTTTTTTTTACTACATTAGAACACATATATGCATGATTGAATCACTATAAAATTTTTTTGATAGCCATAGAACACATATATGCATGTTTGAATCACTATGAAATTTTTTGGCCACCCATAGAACACATATATGCATGATTTTATCGGTATGATTTTTTTTTTTTACTGCATTAGAACAAATATATGCATGATTTTATCCCCATGAATTTTTTTTGACAGCATTAGAACAAATATATGCATGATTGAATCCCTAGGATTTTTTTTGACGACCTTAGAACACTTATATGCAAGATTGAATCACTATGAAATTTTTTTGACAACCTCAAAACACATATACGCATGATTGAATCACAACAAAAATTTTTTGATAGCCTTAGAACACATAGATGAATAATTGAATCTCTATGAAATTTTTTTGATAGCCTTAGAACATATATATGCATGACTGAATCACTATTAATTTTTTGGACAACCTAAGGAAACATATATGCATGATTGAATCACCATAAAAAAAAATTGACAGCCTTAGAACAAATATATGCATGATTGAATTACTATAAACTTTTTTAACAACCATATAACACATATATGCAAGATTGAATCACTATGAAATTTTTTTGAGAGCCTTAGAATACAAATAGGCAACATTGAAATTTTTTTGACAGCCTTAGAACACATATATGCATGATTGATTCACTATAAGTTTTTTTTTACAGCCTTAGAACACATATATGCTTGATTGAATCACTATGATTTTTTTTGACAGCCTTAGAACACATGTACGCTTGATTGAGTCACTATGAATTTTTTTTGTCAGCACTAGAACACATATATGCATGATTGAATCACTATAAGTTTTTTTGACAACCTTAGAACACATATATGCATGATTAAATGACTATAAATTTTTTTTGACAACTTTAGAACACATATATACATGATTGAATCGCTATAATTTTTTTTAACTGCATTAGAACATATATATATGCATGATTCAATAACTATAATTTTTTTTGACAGCCTTAGAACATATATATACAAGATTAAATCACTTTAAAATTTGTTTGACAACCTTAGAACACATATATGCATGATTGATTCACTATAAGTCTTTTTTGACAGCCTTAGAACACATATATGCTTGATTCAATCACCATGATTTTTTTTTGACAGTCATAGAACACATATACGCATGATTGAATCACTATGATTTTTTTTTACAGCATTAGAACACATATATGCATGATTGAATCACTAAATTTTTTTTGACAGCCTTAGAACACATATATGCAAGATTAAATGACTATACATTTTTTTTGACAACCTTAGAACACATATATGCATGATTGAATCACTATAAATTTTTTTCACTAAATTAGAACATATATATATGCATGATTCAATCACTATAAATTTTTTTTGACAGCCTTAGAACACATATATGCATGATTGAATCCCTTTAAAATTTGTTTCACAGCCTTAGAACACATATATGCATGATTGAATCACTATAATTTTTTTACAACATTAGAACACATGTATGAATGATTGAATGACTATACAATTTTTTTGACAACCTTAGAATGCATATATGCATAATTGAATCACTATGAAATTTTTTTATAGACCTAGAACACATATATGCATGATTGATTTTCTATTCTTTTTTTTATAGCCTTAGAACATATATATGCATAATTGAATCACTATGAAATTCTTTTGTCAACCTTAGACACATATAGGAATGATTAAATAACTATAATTTTTTTTTACGGCCTTAGGACACATATATACATGATTGAATTACTATGATTTTTTTTAACAACCATATAATACATATTTGCTTGATTGAATCTTTATGAAACTTTTTTGATGGCCTTAGAATACATATATGCATGTATGAATTACTATGAAATATTTTTGACAGCCTGAGATCACATATTTGCAACTTTGAATCCCTATAAAAAAAAAAATTGGCAACCTTAGAACACATATATGCATCATTGAATTGCTATAAATTTTTTTTGACAACCTTAGCATACATATATGCAAAGATTGAATCACTATGAATTTTTTTTTACAGCCTTAGAACACATGTATGCATGATTGAATCACTATGATTTTTTTTGGACAACCTTAGAACACAAATATGCGTGATTAAATCACTATGAGTTTTTTTTTACAATATTAGAACATATATATGCATGATTGGAACACTATAAAATTTTTTTGATTGCTTTAGAACACAAACATGCAAGATTGAATGACTATGAAATTTTTTTGAAAGCCTTAGAACACATATATTAATGATTGTGTCGCGACAAAAATTTTTGACAGTGTTAGACTACATATATGCAAGATTGAATCACAATGAATTTTTTTTTACAGCCTTAGAATATATATATGCATGTTTGAAATTTTTTTGACAGCCTTAGAACACATATATGCATGATTGAATCACTATGATTTTTTTTGACAACCTTAGGACATATAAATGCATGATTGAATCACCATAAAAAATTTTTGACAACCATAGAACACATATATGCATGATTGAATCACTATGAATTTTTTTTTATATCCTTAGAACACATATATCCAAGATTGAATCATAATGAAATTTTTTTGAGAGCCTTAGAACACATATATACATGAATGAATCACTAAGAATTTTTTTTTACAGCCTTATAACACATATATGCATGATTAAAACACTATGAATTTTTTTGACAATCTTAGAACAGTTATATGCCTGATTCAATCATAAAGGAATTTTTTTAACAGCCTTAGAACACATATATGCATGATTGAATCACTATAAAATATTTTCGACAACCTTAGAACAAATATCTGCAAGATTGAATCACTATGATTTTTTTTTGACAAATTTAGAAAACATATATGCTTGATTGAATCGCTATGGAATTTTTTTGATACTTTAGAACACATATATGCATGATTCAATCATAATAATTTTTTTTTTGCTAGGATTGGAACACAAATTCACATGATAGAATCACTATAAAGCTTTTTGACATCGTTTGAACACATATATGCATGACTAAATCACTATAAAGTTTTTTTATAGCCTTAGAACACATATATGCATGATAGAATCACTATGAAATTTTTTTGACAACGTTAGAACACATATATGAATGATTGAATCAAAATGAATTTTTTTTGACAGACTTGGAACACATATATGCATGATTGAATCACTATGAATTTTTTTTGACAGCTTTACAACTCATATATGCATGACTAAATCACTATGATTTTTTTTGGACAGCCTTAGAACACATATATGCATGATTGAATCACTATAAAATTTTTTTGACAACCTTAGAACACATATATGCATAATTGCATCACTCTAATTTTGTTTTTAGAGCATTAGAACACATATATGCATGATTGTAACACTAGATTTTTTTTTGACAACCTTAGAATACATATATGCAAGATTGAATCAGTTTGAATTTTTTTTGACATCCTTACAACACATATATGCTTGATTGAATCATAGTGACATTTTTTGAGAGCCTTAGAAACATATATGGATGATTGAATGACGAAGAATTTTTTTTTGATAGCCTTAAAACATATATATGCATGATTGAAATTTTTCTGACTACCTTAGAACACATATAAGCATGATTAAATCAATATGATTTTTTTTTTTACAACCTTAGGACACATATATGCATGATTGAATCACCATAATTTTTTTGACAACCTTAGAACACATATATGCATGATTGATCACTATGATTTTTTTTTAGATCCTTAGAACACATATCTTCAAGATTGATTTAGATTAAAAAATTTTAGACAAACTAGGAATACAAATATGCAAGATTGAATTTTTTTTATAGCTTTAGAACATATATATGCATGATTGAATCACTATAATTTTTTTTTTACTATCATAGAACAAATATATATGCATGATTGAATCTCTATGATTCTTTTTGAGAAATTTAGAATAAATTTATGCAATATTAAATCATAATGAAATTTTTTTGACAACTTTAGAACACAAATATGCATGATTAAATCACAATGGAATTTTTAGACAAACTAGGAATACAAATATGCAAGATTGATTTTTTTTTATAGCTTTAGAACATATATATGCATGATTGAATCACTATAAATTTTTTTTGACTATCATAGAACAGATATATATGCATGATTGAATCTCTATGATTTTTTTTGAGAAATTTAGAATACATTTATGCAATATTAAATCATAATGAAAATTTTTTGACAGCTTTAGAACACAAATATGCATGATTAAATCACAATGAAATTTTTTTGACAGCCTTAGAACACATATATGCATGATTAAATGACTGCATTTTTCTTTTACAGCCTTAGAACACATATATGCAAGATTGACTCACAATAGAATTTTTTTGACAACCTTAGAACATAGATATACATGATTTAAATTTTTTTGACAGCCTTCGAACACATATATTAATGATTGAATGATAATGAAATCTTTTTGACAACCTAAGGACACATATACGCATTATTGATTCACCATAAAAAAATTTTGACAACCTTAAAACACATATATTATTGATTGAATCACTATGAAATTTTTTTGATAGCATTAGAACACATATATGCAAGATTGAATCACTATGAAATTTTTTTGATAGCATTAGAACACATATATGCAAGATTGAATCACTATGAAGTTTTTTTTGAGAGCCTTGGAATACATATATACTAGATTGATTTTTTTTAGAGCCTTAGAAGGCATATATACATGAATGAATCACTAAGAAATTTTTTTGACAGACTTAGAACACATATATGAATGATTGAATCACTATCAATTTTTTTTGACAAACGTAGAACACATATATGCCTGATTGAATCATAAAGAAATTTTTTTGACAGCCTTAGATCACATATATGCATGATTGAATCACAATGAATTTTTTTTGACAGTTTTAGAACACATATATGCATGATTAAGTGACTGAATTTTTTTTTACAACTATAGAACAAATATATGCATGATTAAATCACTAATTTTTTTTATCGCATTCGAACATATATATGCATTATTCAATCACTATGAATTTTTTTTGCAGCCTTTGAACACATATATGCATGATTGAATCACTATGAAATTTTTTTGACAGCCTTAGATCACATATATGCATGATTGAATCACTATAAATTTTTTTGACAGCATTAGAACACATATATGCATGATTGAATCACTATAATTCTTTTTTGACAACCTTAGAGCACGTGTCTTAAGGATTGAATCACTATGAAATATTTTTGACAGACTCAGAACACGTATATGCAAGATTGAGTCACTATGAATTTTTTTTTATTGCCTTAGAACAGATATACACATGGTTGAATCGCTATGAATTTTTTTGACAACATAAGAACAAATATGCATGATTGAATCACTATAATTTTTTTTGACAGCCTTAGAACACTTATATATTAATGATTCAATCACTATACAAATTTTTTTACAGCCTTAGAACATATATATGCTTGATTGAGTCACTATGATTCTTTTTTGACACCCTTAGAACACATATATGCATGATTGAATCACCATGAATTTTTTTTGCCAGCCATGAATCATTATAAAGCTTTTTTAGATCCTTAGAACATATATATGTATTATTAAATCACTATGATTTTTTTTTACTGCCTTAGAACAAATATACGCATGATTGAATCACTATGAATTTTTTTTGACAATGTTATAACATATATATGCTTGATTGAATCAAAATTATTTTTTTTAAAGCCTAAGAACACATATATTCGTGATCCACTATGAAATTTTTTGATAGCTTTAGAACACATATATGCATGATTGAATCACTATAAATTTTTTTTGACAGAATTAGATGTCATATATGCATGAGTGAATCACTATGAAATTTTTTTTATAGCCTTAGAACGTATATATGCTTGATTGAATCACTATGAAATTTTTATGACAGCCTTGGAACACATATATGGATTATTAAATCACTATAAAACTTTTTTGATAATGTTAGAACACATATATGCATGATTGAGTCACTATGAAATTTTTCTGACAGATTTATAACACATATATGCATGATTGAAAATCTATGATTTTTTTTTTTGACAACCTTAGAACACATATATGCATGATTGAATGACTATGAAATTTTTTTGACAACGTTTGAACACATATATGCAAGATTGAATCAGAATGAAATTTCTTTGACATCCTTAGAACACATATATTCATAAATGAATCACGATGGAATTTTTTTTATTGTCTTAGAAATCATATACGCATGATTGAGTCACTATCAAATTTTCTTGACAGTCCTAGAACACATATATGCATGATTGAATCACTATTAAATTTTTTTGACAACATTAGAACAAATATTTGTTTGATTGGATCTCTATAAAATTTTTGACAACCATAGAACACATATATGCAAGATTGAATCACTATGATTTTTTTTGACAACCTTAGATCACATATAGGCTTGATTGATTCACTATGATTTTTTTTGGACAGCTTTAGTATACATATGTGCATGATTGAATCACTATGAATTTTTTTTTACAGCATTAGAACACATATATGCGTGATTTATTTTTAACAACCTTAGAACACATATAAGGATGGTTGAATTACCATAATTTTTTTTGGCAGCCTTAGAACACATATCTGCATGTTTGAATCCTTATGAATTCTTTTTGACAACCTTAGAACACATATATGCATAATTGAATCACTATAAATTTTTTTTGACAACTTGAGACCATATATATAAAATATTGAATCACTATGAAATTTTTTTGAAAACCTTAAAACACATATATGCAAGATTGAATGAGAGTGAAATTTTTTTGACAACCTTAGAACACATATATGAATTATTGAATCACTATGTAATTTTTTTGACATCCTTAGAACATATATATACATGATTGAATCACTATTAAAAATTTTTGGACAACCATAGGAAACATATATGCATTATTGAATTACATAAATTTTTTTTGATAGACTTAGAACACATATATGCATGACTGAATCACTATAATTTTTTTTTGAGAGCCTTAGAATACATATGAGCAAGATTGAATTTTTTTTTACAGTCTTAGAATATATATATGCAAGATTGAATCACTATGAAATTTTTTTGACAGCCTTAGAACACATTTATACATGATTGAATCACTATCAAATTTTTTTGACAAACTTAGAACACATATATGCCTGATTGAATCATAATGATTTTTTTTTAGTACCTTTGAACACATATATGCAAGATTAAATCACAGTGAATTTTTTTTTACAGACTTAGAACACATAAATGCAAGAATAAATCACTATGAATCTTTTTTTACTTCGTTAGAATACATATATGCATGATTGAATCACTAAATTTTTTTTTTACCACATTAGAACATATATATATGCATGATTCAATCACTCTGATTCTTTTTTGACAGCCTTAGAACACATATATGCATGGTTAAATCACTATGAAATTTGTTAGACAGCCTTAGAACACATATATGCGTGATTGAATCACTATAATTTTTTTTTGTAGCATTAGAACACATGTATGAATGATTGAATCACTATAAATTCTTTTTGACAACCTTAGAATGCATATGTGCAGGATTAAATCACTATGAAATTTTTGTAAAGCTTTAGAACACATATATGCATGATTGAATCACTATAGATTTTTTTTTATAGCCTTAGAACACATATATGCAAGATTGAATCACTATGAAACTTTTTTGACAACCTTAGACGTATATTTTCTTGATTAAATGACTATAAAATTTTTTTGATAACCTTAGAACAGATATATGCATGATTGAATTACTATGATTTTTTTTTAACAAGCATAGAATACATATATGCTTGATTAAATCATTATGATTTATTTTTGACAGCCTTAGAACACTTATATCCATGATTGAATCACTATAACATATTTTTGACAGCCTTAGAACACATATATGCAAGATTGAATCACTATAATTTTTTTTTGACAACCTTAGAACACGTATATGCAAAGATTGAACCACTAAGAATTTTTTTTGACAGCCTTAGAACACATATACGCATGATTGAATAACTATAATTTTTTTTTGACAACCTTAGAAGACATATATGCATGATTGAATCACTCTGAAATTTTATTGACAACGTTAGAACACATATATGCTTGATTGAGTCACTATGATTTTTTTTGACAGGCTAAGAACAAACATATGCATGATTGAATGACTATGATTTTTTTTTGAAATCCTTAGACCACATATATGCATGATTGTATCACTATAAAATTTATTTTGAAAGCATTAGAACAAATACATGCATGATTGAATCACCATAAAATTTTTTGAGAGCCCAAGAACACGTATATCCAAGATTGAATCACTATGAAATTTTCTGGACAGCCTTAGAACACATATATGCATGATTGAATCACTGTGAAATTTTTTTGACAACCATAGAACACATATATGCAAGATTGAATCACTATGGAATATTTTTCAGAGCCTTATAACACATATATGAAGGATTGATTTTTTTTTGATAGCCTTAGAACACATATATGCATGATTGAATCACTATGAATTTTTTTTGACAACCTTAGAACACATATGTGCATGATTAAATCACTATGATTTTTTTTTTTAAATCCTTAGAACATATACATGCCTGATTGAATCACTCTGAATGTTTTTTGACATCCTTAGAACACATATATGCATGATAGAAATTTTTTGGATTTCTTTATAACATATATATGCATGATTGAATGACTATGAATTTTTTTTGACAACCTTATAGCACATATGCATGATTGAATCATCATAAATTTTTTTTGACAAGCTTAGAATACATATATGCATGATTCAATCACTATGAATTTTTTTGACAGCCTTAGAATACATACATACATGATTGAATCACTACAAAATTTTTTTGACAGCATTAGAACACATGTACGAATGATTCAATCACTACGATTTTTTTTTTACACCATTAGAACACATGTACGAATGATTGAATCACTAAAGTTTTTTTTGACAACCTTACAACACGTGTATGCATGATTGAATCTCTATGAAATGTTTTTTTAGAGCCTTAGAAAAATATATGCATGATTGAAATGTTATGGATTTTTTTTATGGCCTTAGAACACATACATTCGTGATTGAATCTCTATGAAATACTTTTGAGAACCCAAGACACAAATATGCATGATTAAATCACTATAAAAAATTTTTGATAGCATTAGAACACATATATGCATGATTGAGTTACTATGATTTTTTTAACAACCATACAATACATATATGCATGATTAAATCATTATGAATTTTGTTTGGACAGCCTTAGGACACATATATGGAAGATTGAATCACTACGAAACATTTTTGATAGCCTTAGAACACATATATGCAACGTTGAATCACTATAATTTTTTTTGACAGCCTTAGAACACATATATACATGATTGAATCACTATAATTTTTTTTGACAATCTTAGAACACATATATGCATGATTGAATCACTATGATTTTTTTCTTACAATATTAGAACACATATATGCATGATTGAGTCACTATGAATTTTTTTTGACAGGCTTAGAACACACATATGCATGATTGAATGACTATGATTTTTTTTTGAAAGCCATAGTACACATATCTGCATGATTGAATCACTATAATTTTTTTTATAGCCTTAGAACACATATATGCATGATTGAATCACTAAGAAATTTATTTGACAACCTCAGACACATATATGCAAGATTAAATCTCTATAATTTTTTTTGACAACCTTAGAACACATATATGCATGATTGAATTATTAGTATTTTTTTTTACAGCCTTAGAACACATATATGCATGATTGAAGCACTATAAAATATTTTTGACAGCCTTAGAACAGATATATGTGACATTGAATCACTATAATTTTTTTTTGACAACCTTAGAACACATATATGCAAAGATTGAATCACTAGGAATTTTTTTTGACAGCCTTAGAACATATATTTAAATGATTGAATCACTATGAATTTTTTTTGACAACTTTAGAACACATATATCCATAATTGAATCACTATGAATTTTTTTTGACAATGTTAGAACACATATATGCATGACTGAGTCACTACAAATTTTTTTTGAAAGCCTTAGAACATATATATGCGTGATTGTATCACTATAATTTTTTTGACAGCATTAGAACACATATGTATGATTGAATCACCATAGCATTTTCTTGACAACCATAGAACACATATATGCAATATTGAATCACTATAAAAATTTTTGGACAGCCTTAGAACACATATATGCATGATTGAATCACTATAAAATTCTTTTGACAACATTAGAACAAATATATGCATGATTGAAATACTATAAATTTTTTTGACAACCTAAGAACACATATATTTATGAATGAATCACTATAAAATTTTTTTGTCAATGTTAGAACACAGATATGCATGATTGAGTCACTATGAATTTTTTTTGACAGCCTTAGAACACATATATGCATAATTGAATGACTATAAATTTTTTTGGAGAGCCTTAGAATAAATATATGCAATATTGATTTTTTTTTGACAGCCTTAGAACACAAATATGCATGATTGAAACACTATGAATTTTTTTTGACAGCCTTATAACACACATATGCATTATTGAATAACTATAAATTTTTTTTTATAGCATTAGAACACATGTAGGAATGATTGAATCACTATAATTTTTTTTGGCAACCTTAGAATGCATATATGTGTGATTGAATCACTATGAAATTTTTTCTGACAGTCTTACAACACATACATGCATGATTGAATCACGATGATTTTTTTTTGGAAACCTTAGACACATATATGCATGATTAAATTAATCTAATTTTTTTTTACAGCCTTAAACCACATATATGCATGATTGATTTTCTATGAATTTTTCTTAACGACCATAGAATATATATATGCTTGATTGAATCACTATGATTTTTTTTTACAGCGTTAGAACACATGTATGCATGGTTGAATCAGTATAAATTTTTTTTGACAACCTTAGAACAAGTATATGCAAGATTAAATCACTATGAAATTTTTTTAACAGCCTAAGAACACATATATGCAAGATTGAATCACTATAAAATTTTTTTGACAGGCTTACAACACATATGCAGGATTGAATCACTATGTTTTTTTTTTACAATGTTAGAACACATATATGCATGATTGTGTCACTATGAATTTTTTTGACAGCCTTAGAACAAACAAATGCACGATTGAATGACTGTGTTTTTTTAAAGCCTTAGAACACATATATGCCAGATTGAATCACTATAAATTTTTTTTGACAGCATTAGAACACATATATGCATGATTGAAATGTTATGGATTTTTTTTTATGGCCTTAGAACACATACATTAATGATTGAATCTCTATTAAATACTTTTGAGAACCCAAGACACAAATATGCATGATTAAATCACTATAAATTTTTTTTGATAGCATTAGAACACATATATGCATGATTGAGTTACAATGATTTTTTTAACAACCATACAATACATATATGCGTGATTAAATCATTATGAATTTTGTTTGGACAGCCTTAGGACACATATATGGAAGATTGAATCACTACGAAACATTTTTGATAGCCTTAGAACACATATATGCAACGTTGAATCACTATAATTTTTTTTGACAGCCTTAGAACACATATATACATGATTGAATCACTATAATTTTTTTTTACAACCTTAGAACACATATATGCATGATTGAATCACTATGATTTTTTTTTTACAACGTTAGAACACATATATGCATGATTGAGTCACTATGAATTTTTTTTGACAGGCTTAGAACACACATATGCATGATTGAATGACTATGATTTTTTTTTGAAAGCCTTAGTACACATATCTGCATGATTGAATCACTATAATTTTTTTTATAGCCTTAGAACACATATATGCATGATTGAATCACTAAGAAATTTATTTGACAACCTCAGACACATATATGCATGATTAAATCTCTATAATTTTTTTTGACAACCTTAGAACACATATATGCATGATTGAATTATTATGATTTTTTTTTACAGCCTAAGAACACATATATGCATGATTGAAGCACTATAAAATATTTTTGACAGCCTTAGAACAGATATATGTGACATTGAATCACTATAATTTTTTTTTGACAACCTTAGAACACATATATGCAAAGATTGAATCACTAGGAAATTTTTTTGACAGCCTTAGAACATATATTTAAATGATTGAATCAGTATGAATTTTTTTTGACAACTTTAGAACACATATATCCATAATTGAATCACTATGAATTTTTTTTGACAATGTTAGAACACATATATGCATGACTGAGTCACTACAAATTTTTTTTGAAAGCCTTAGAACATATATATGCGTGATTGTATCACTATAATTTTTTTGACAGCATTAGAACACATATGTATGATTGAATCACCATAGCATTTTCTTGACAACCATAGAACACATATATGCAATATTGAATCACTATAAAAAATTTTGGACAGCCTTAGAACACATATATGCATGATTGAATCACTATAAAATTCTTTTGACAACATTAGAACAAATATATGCAGGATTGAAATACTATAAATTTTTTTGACAACCTAAGAACACATATATTTATGAATGAATCACTATGAATTTTTTTTGTCAATGTTAGAACACAGATATGCATGATTGAGTCACTATGAATTTTTTTTGACAGCCTTAGAACACATATATGCATAATTGAATGACTATAAATTTTTTTTGAAAGCCTTAGGACACATTTTTGCATGATTGAATCACTACAAATTTTTGTTGTCAGCATTAGAACATATATATCCATGATTGAATCCCACAATTTTTTTTTGACAACCATAGAAGACATACATGCAAGATTGAATCACTATGAAAATTTTTGGACAGCCTTAGATTGTATATATGATGATTGAATCACTATGAAAATTTTTTGACAACCTTAGAACATATATATGCATGATTGAATCACCATGAATTTTTCTTGACAGCATTAGAACGCATATATGCATGATTGAATCGCTATAAATTTTTTTGGACAACCTTATAACACATATATGCATGATGGAATCACAATGAAAATTTTGATAGCATAAGAACACATGCATACATGATTGAATCACTATGATTTTTTTTTTCAACCTTAGAACACATATATGCATGACCGTATCACTATGATTTTTTTTTTACAGCATTAGAAAAAATATAAGCATGATTGAATCACTAGGAAATTTTTTTGGACAACCTCAGAAAACATATATGCACGATTGAATCACCATAAAATTTTTATGACATTCTTAGATTACTTATATGCATGATTAAATGAGTATGAATTTTTCTTGATAGCCTTCGAACACATATATGCAAGATTGAATCACTATAAAATTTTTTGGAGAGCCTTAGAATAAATATATGCAATATTGATTTTTTTTTTGACAGCCTTAGAACACAAATATGCATGATTGAAACACTATGAATTTTTTTTTACAGCCTTATAACACACATATGCATTATTGAATAACTATAAATTTTTTTTATAGCATTAGAACACATGTAGGAATGATTGAATCACTATAATTTTTTTTGGCAACCTTAGAATGCATATATGCGTGATTGAATCACTATGAAATTTTTTCTGACAGTCTTACAACACATACATGCATGATTGAATCACGATGATTTTTTTTTGGCAACCTTAGACACATATATGCATGATTAAATTAATATAATTATTTTTGACAGCCTTAAACCACATATATGCATGATTGATTTTCTATGAATTTTTCTTAACGACCATAGAATATATATATGCTTGATTGAATCACTATGATTTTTTTTTACAGCGTTAGAACACATGTATGCATGGTTGAATCACTATAAATTTTTTTTGACAACCTTAGAAGAAATATATGCAAGATTAAATCACTATGAAATTTTTTTAACAGCCTAAGAACACATATATGCAAGATTGAATCACTATGAAAATTTTTTGACAGGCTTACAACACATATGCAGGATTGAATCACTATGTTTTTTTTTTACAATGTTAGAACACATATATGCATGATTGTGTCACTATGAATTTTTTTGACAGCCTTAGAACAAACAAATGCACGATTGAATGACTATGTGTTTTTTTAAAGCCTTAGAACACATATATGCCAGATTGAATCACTATAAATTTTTTTTGACAGCATTAGAACACATATATGCATGATTGAAATGTTATGGATTTTTTTTTATGGCCTTAGAACACATACATTCATGATTGAATTTCTATGAAATATATTTGAGAACCCAAGACACAAATATGCATGATTAAATCACTATAAATTTTTTTTGATAGCATTAGAACACATATATGCATGATTGAGTTACTATGATTTTTTTAACAACCATACAATACATATATGCGTGATTAAATCATTATGAATTTTGTTTGGACAGCCTTAGGACACATATATGGAAGATTGAATCACTACGAAACATTTTTGATAGCCTTAGAACACATATATGCAATGTTGAATCACTATAATTTTTTTTGACAGCCTTAGAACACATATATACATGATTGAATCACTATAATTTTTTTTGACAACCTTAGAACACATATATGCATGATTGAATCACTATGATTTTTTTTTTACAATGTTAGAACACATATATGCATGATTGAGTCACTATGAATTTTTTTTGACAGGCTTAGAACACACGTATGCATGATTGAATGACTATGATTTTTTTTTGAAAGGCTTAGTACACATATCTGCATGATTGAATCACTATAATTTTTTTATAGCCTTAGAACACATATATGCATGATTGAATCACTAAGAAATTTATTTGACAACCTCAGACACATATATGCATGATTAAATCTCTATAATTTTTTTTGACAACCTTAGAACACATATATGCATGATTGAATTATTATGATTTTTTTTTACAGCCTAAGAACACATATTTGCATGATTGAAGCACTATAAAATATTTTTGACAGCCTTAGAACAGATATATGTGACATTGAATCACTATAAATTTTTTTTTGACAACCTTAGAACACATATATGCAAAGATTGAATCACTAGGAATTTTTTTTGACAGCCTTAGAACATATATTTAAATGATTGAATCACTATGATTTTTTTTTGACAACTTTAGAACACATATATCCATAATTGAATCACTATGAATTTTTTTTGACAATGTTAGAACACATATATGCATGACTGAGTCACTACAAATTTTTTTTGAAAGCCTTAGAACATATATATGCGTGATTGTATCACTATAATTTTTTTGACAGCATTAGAACACATATGTATGATTGAATCACCATAGCATTTTCTTGACAACCATAGAACACATATATGCAATATTGAATCACTATAAAATTTTTTGGACAGCATTAGAACACATATATGCATGATTGAATCACTATAAAATTCTTTTGACAACATTAGAACAAATATATGCAGGATTGAAATACTATAAATTTTTTTGACAACCTAAGAACACATATATTTATGAATGAATCACTATGAATTTTTTTTGTCAATGTTAGAACACAGATATGCATGATTGAGTCACTATGATTTTTTTTTGACAACCTTAGAACACATATATGCATAATTGAATGACTATAAATTTTTTTTGAAAGCCTTAGGACACATTTATGCATGATTGAATCACTACAAATTTTTGTTGTCAGCATTAGAACATATATATCCATGATTGAATCCCACAATTTTTTTTTGACAACCATAGAAGACATACATGCAAGATTGAATCACTATGAAAATTTTTGGACAGCCTTAGATTGTATATATGATGATTGAATCACTATGAAAATTTTTTGACAACCTTAGAACATATATATGCATGATTGAATCACCATGAATTTTTCTTGACAGCATTAGAACGCATATATGCATGATTGAATCGCTATAAATTTTTTTGGACAACCTTATAACACATATATGCATGATGGAATCACAATGAAAATTTTGATAGCATAAGAACACATGCATACATGATTGAATCACTATGATTTTTTTTTTCAACCTTAGAACACATATATGCATGACCGTATCACTATGAATTTTTTTTTACAGCATTAGAAAAAATATAAGCATGATTGAATCACTAGGAAATTTTTTTTGACAACCTCAGAAAACATATATGCACGATTGAATCACCATAAAATTTTTATGACATTCTTAGATTACTTATATGCATGATTAAATGAGTATGAATTTTTCTTGATAGCCTTCGAACACATATATGCAAGATTGAATCACTATAAAATTTTTTGGAGAGCCTTAGAATAAATATATGCAATATTGATTTTTTTTTTGACAGCCTTAGAACACAAATATGCATGATTGAAACACTATGAATTTTTTTTTACAGCCTTATAACACACATATGCATTATTGAATAACTATAAATTTTTTTTTATAGCATTAGAACACATGTAGGAATGATTGATTCACTATAATTTTTTTTGGCAACCTTAGAATGCATATATGCGTGATTGAATCACTATGAAATTTTTTCTGACAGTCTTACAACACATACATGCATGATTGAATCACGATGATTTTTTTTTGGAAACCTTAGACACATATATGCATGATTAAATTAATCTAATTTTTTTTTACAGCCTTAAACCACATATATGCATGATTGATTTTCTATGAATTTTTCTTAACGACCATAGAATATATATATGCTTGATTGAATCACTATGATTTTTTTTTACAGCGTTAGAACACATGTATGCATGGTTGAATCAGTATAAATTTTTTTTGACAACCTTAGAACAAGTATATGCAAGATTAAATCACTATGAAATTTTTTTAACAGCCTAAGAACACATATATGCAAGATTGAATCACTATGAAATTTTTTTGACAGGCTTACAACACATATGCAGGATTGAATCACTATGTTTTTTTTTTACAATTTTAGAACACATATATGCATGATTGTGTCACTATGAATTTTTTTGACAGCCTTAGAACAAACAAATGCACGATTGAATGACTGTGTTTTTTTAAAGCCTTAGAACACATATATGCCAGATTGAATCACTATAAATTTTTTTTGACAGCATTAGAACACATATATGCATGATTGAAATGTTATGGATTTTTTTTTATGGCCTTAGAACACATACATTAATGATTGAATCTCTATTAAATACTTTTGAGAACCCAAGACACAAATATGCATGATTAAATCACTATAAATTTTTTTTGATAGCATTAGAACACATATATGCATGATTGAGTTACAATGATTTTTTTAACAACCATACAATACATATATGCGTGATTAAATCATTATGAATTTTGTTTGGACAGCCTTAGGAGACATATATGGAAGATTGAATCACTACGAAACATTTTTGATAGCCTTAGAACACATATATGCAACGTTGAATCACTATAATTTTTTTTGACAGCCTTAGAACACATATATACATGATTGAATCACTATAATTTTTTTTGACAACCTTAGAACACATATATGCATGATTGAATCACTATGATTTTTTTTTTACAATGTTAGAACACATATATGCATGATTGAGTCACTATGAATTTTTTTTGACAGGCTTAGAACACACGTATGCATGATTGAATGACTGATTTTTTTTTGAAAGCCTTAGTACACATATCTGCATGATTGAATCACTATAATTTTTTTTATAGCCTTAGAACACATATATGCATGATTGAATCACTAAGAAATTTATTTGACAACCTCAGACACATATATGCATGATTAAATCTCTATAATTTTTTTTGACAACCTTAGAACACATATATGCATGATTGAATTATTATGATTTTTTTTACAGCCTAAGAACACATATTTGCATGATTGAAGCACTATAAAATATTTTTGACAGCCTTAGAACAGATATATGTGACATTGAATCACTATAATTTTTTTTTTGACAACCTTAGAACACATATATGCAAAGATTGAATCACTAGGAATTTTTTTTGACAGCCTTAGAACATATATTTAAATGATTGAATCACTATGATTTTTTTTTGACAACTTTAGAACACATATATCCATAATTGAATCACTATGAAATTTTTTTGACAATGTTAGAACACATATATGCATGACTGAGTCACTACAAATTTTTTTTGAAAGCCTTAGAACATATATATGCGTGATTGTATCACTATAATTTTTTTGACAGCATTAGAACACATATGTATGATTGAATCACCATAGCATTTTCTTGACAACCATAGAACACATATATGCAATATTGAATCACTATAAAATTTTTTGGACAGCATTAGAACACATATATGCATGATTGAATCACTATAAAATTCTTTTGACAACATTAGAACAAATATATGCAGGATTTAAATACTATAAATTTTTTTGACAACCTAAGAACACATATATTTATGAATGAATCACTATGAATTTTTTTTGTCAATGTTAGAACACAGATATGCATGATTGAGTCACTATGAATTTTTTTTGACAACCTTAGAACACATATATGCATAATTGAATGACTATAAATTTTTTTTGAAAGCCTTAGGACACATTTATGCATGATTGAATCACTACAAATTTTTGTTGTCAGCATTAGAACATATATATCAATGATTGAATCCCACAATTTTTTTTTGACAACCATAGAAGACATACATGCAAGATTGAATCACTATGAAAATTTTTGGACAGCCTTAGATTGTATATATGATGATTGAATCACTATGAAAATTTTTTGACAACCTTAGAACATATATATGCATGATTGAATCACCATGAATTTTTCTTGACAGCATTAGAACGCATATATGCATGATTGAATCGCTATAAATTTTTTTGGACAACCTTATAACACATATATGCATGATGGAATCATAATGAAAATTTTGATAGCATAAGAACACATGCATACATGATTGAATCACTATGATTTTTTTTTTCAACCTTAGAACACATATATGCATGACCGTATCACTATGAATTTTTTTTTACAGCATTAGAAAAAATATAAGCATGATTGAATCACTAGGAAATTTTTTTGGACAACCTCAGAAAACATATATGCACGATTGAATCACCATAAAATTTTTATGACATTCTTAGATTACTTATATGCATGATTAAATGAGTATGAATTTTTCTTGATAGCCTTCAAACACATATATGCAAGATTGAATCACTATAAAATTTTTTGGAGAGCCTTAGAATAAATATATGCAATATTGATTTTTTTTTTGACAGCCTTAGAACACAAATATGCATGATTGAAACACTATGAATTTTTTTTTACAGCCTTATAACACACATATGCATTATTGAATAACTATAAATTTTTTTTTATAGCATTAGAACACATGTAGGAATGATTGAATCACTATAATTTTTTTTGGCAACCTTAGAATGCATATATGCGTGATTGAATCACTATGAAATTTTTTCTGACAGTCTTACAACACATACATGCATGATTGAATCACGATGATTTTTTTTTGGCAACCTTAGACACATATATGCATGATTAAATTAATATAATTTTTTTGACAGCCTTAAACCACATATATGCATGATTGATTTTCTATGAATTTTTCTTAACGACCATAGAATATATATATGCTTGATTGAATCACTATGATTTTTTTTTACAGCGTTAGAACACATGTATGCATGGTTGAATCACTATAAATTTTTTTTGACAACCTTAGAACAAATATATGCAAGATTAAATCACTATGAAATTTTTTTAACAGCCTAAGAACACATATATGCAAGATTGAATCACTATGAAAATTTTTTGACAGGCTTACAACACATATGCAGGATTGAATCACTATGTTTTTTTTTTACAATGTTAGAACACATATATGCATGATTGTGTCACTATGAATTTTTTTGACAGCCTTAGAACAAACAAATGCACGATTGAATGACTATGTGTTTTTTTAAAGCCTTAGAACACATATATGCCAGATTGAATCACTATAAATTTTTTTTGACAGCATTAGAACACATATATGCATGATTGAAATGTTATGGATTTTTTTTTATGGCCTTAGAACACATACATTCATGATTGAATTTCTATGAAATATATTTGAGAACCCAAGACACAAATATGCATGATTTAATCACTATAAATTTTTTTTGATAGCATTAGAACACATATATGCATGATTGAGTTACTATGATTTTTTTAACAACCATACAATACATATATGCGTGATTAAATCATTATGAATTTTGTTTGGACAGCCTTAGGACACATATATGGAAGATTGAATCACTACGAAACATTTTTGATAGCCTTAGAACACATATATGCAACGTTGAATCACTATAATTTTTTTTGACAGCCTTAGAACACATATATACATGATTGAATCACTATAATTTTTTTTGACAACCTTAGAACACATATATGCATGATTGAATCACTATAATTTTTTTTTTACAATGTTAGAACACATATATGCATGATTGAGTCACTATGAATTTTTTTTGACAGGCTTAGAACACACGTATGCATGATTGAATGACTATGATTTTTTTTTGAAAGCCTTAGTACACATATCTGCATGATTGAATCACTATAAATTTTTTTATAGCCTTAGAACACATATATGCATGATTGAATCACTAAGAAATTTATTTGACAACCTCAGACACATATATGCATGATTAAATCTCTATAATTTTTTTTGACAACCTTAGAACACATATATGCATGATTGAATTATTATGATTTTTTTTACAGCCTAAGAACACATATTTGCATGATTGAAGCACTATAAAATATTTTTGACAGCCTTAGAACAGATATATGTGACATTGAATCACTATAATTTTTTTTTTGACAACCTTAGAACACATATATGCAAAGATTGAATCACTAGGAAATTTTTTTGACAGCCTTAGAACATATATTTAAATGATTGAATCACTATGATTTTTTTTGACAACTTTAGAACACATATATCCATAATTGAATCACTATGAATTTTTTTTGATAATGTTAGAACACATATATGCATGACTGAGTCACTACAAATTTTTTTTGAAAGCCTTAGAACATATATATGCGTGATTGTATCACTATAATTTTTTTGACAGCATTAGAACACATATGTATGATTGAATCACCATAGCATTTTCTTGACAACCATAGAACACATATATGCAATATTGAATCACTATAAAATTTTTTGGACAGCATTAGAACACATATATGCATGATTGAATCACTATAAAATTCTTTTGACAACATTAGAACAAATATATGCAGGATTGAAATACTATAAATTTGTTTGACAACCTAAGAACAGATATATTTATGAATGAATCACTATGAATTTTTTTTGTCAATGTTAGAACACAGATATGCATGATTGAGTCACTATGAATTTTTTTTGACAACCTTAGAACACATATATGCATAATTGAATGACTATAAATTTTTTTTGAAAGCCTTAGGACACATTTATGCATGATTGAATCACTACAAATTTTTGTTGTCAGCATTAGAACATATATATCCATGATTGAATCCCACAATTTTTTTTTGACAACCATAGAAGACATACATGCAAGATTGAATCACTATGAAAATTTTTGGACAGCCTTAGATTGTATATATGATGATTGAATCACTATGAAAATTTTTTGACAACCTTAGAACATATATATGCATGATTGAATCACCATGAATTTTTCTTGACAGCATTAGAACGCATATATGCATGATTGAATCGCTATAAATTTTTTTGGACAACCTTATAACACATATATGCATGATGGAATCACAATGAAAATTTTGATAGCATAAGAACACATGCATACATGATTGAATCACTATGATTTTTTTTTTCAACCTTAGAACACATATATGCATGACCGTATCACTATGAATTTTTTTTTACAGCATTAGAAAAAATATAAGCATGATTGAATCACTAGGAAATTTTTTTGGACAACCTCAGAAAACATATATGCACGATTGAATCACCATAAAATTTTTATGACATTCTTAGATTACTTATATGCATGATTAAATGAGTTTGATAGCCTTCGAACACATATATGCAAGATTGAATCACTATAAAATTTTTTGGAGAGCCTTAGAATAAATATATGCAATATTGATTTTTTTTTTGACAGCCTTAGAACACAAATATGCATGATTGAAACACTATGAATTTTTTTTTACAGCCTTATAACACACATATGCATTATTGAATAACTATAAATTTTTTTTTATAGCATTAGAACACATGTAGGAATGATTGAATCACTATAATTTTTTTTGGCAACCTTAGAATGCATATATGCGTGATTGAATCACTATGAAATTTTTTCTGACAGTCTTACAACACATACATGCATGATTGAATCACGATGATTTTTTTTTGGCAACCTTAGACACATATATGCATGATTAAATTAATATAATTTTTTTTGACAGCCTTAAACCACATATATGCATGATTGATTTTCTATGAATTTTTCTTAACGACCATAGAATATATATATGCTTGATTGAATCACTATGATTTTTTTTTACAGCGTTAGAACACATGTATGCATGGTTGAATCACTATAAATTTTTTTTGACAACCTTAGAACAAATATATGCAAGATTAAATCACTATGAAATTTTTTTAACAGCCTAAGAACACATATATGCAAGATTGAATCACTATGAAAATTTTTTGACAGGCTTACAACACATATGCAGGATTGAATCACTATGTTTTTTTTTTACAATGTTAGAACACATATATGCATGATTGTGTCACTATGATTTTTTTTGACAGCCTTAGAACAAACAAATGCACGATTGAATGACTATGTGTTTTTTTAAAGCCTTAGAACACATATATGCCAGATTGAATCACTATAAATTTTTTTTGACAGCATTAGAACACATATATGCATGATTGAATCACCATAAAAAAATTTTGATAGCCTTAGAACATGTACATGCAAGTTTGAATCACTCTGATTTTTTTTAGACAACCTTAGAACACATATATGCATGATTGAATCACTATAAATTTTTTTTGCCAACCTTAGAACACATATATAAATGATTGAATCACTATAAATTTTTTTTGACAACATTAGACACATATATGCAGGATTAAATCACTATAATTTTTTTTTGATAGCCTTAGAACACATATATGCATGATTGAGTTACTATGATTTTTTTAACAACCATAGAATACATATATCTTGATTAATCATTATGATTTTTTTTTACAGGCTTAGAACACATATATGCAATATTGAATCACTATAAAATATTTTTGACAACCATAAAACACATATAAGCTACAATGATTCTCTATAATTTTTTTTTGATAGCCTTAGAACACATATATGCATGATTGAATCACTATAAATTTTTTTTGATGACCTTAGAACACATATATGCAAAGATTGAATCACTATAACATTTTTTTAACAGCCTTAAAACACATATATGAATGACTGAATCACTATGATTTTTTTTGACAACCTTAGAACACATATGTGCATGATTGAATAACTATAATCTTTTTTTTGACAATGTTAGAACACATATATGCAAGATTGAGTCACTATGATTTTTTTTTTACTGCCTTAGAACACACATATGCATGAATGATTGACTATGATTTTTTTTTGAACGCCTTAATACACATATATGCATGATTGAATCACTATAATTTTTTTTTTATAGCCTTAGAACACATATATGCATGATCTATGATTTTTTTTTGACAACCTTAGACACATATATGCATGAGTAAATCACTATAATTTTTTTTGACAACCTTAGAACACATATATGCGTGATTGAATTACTTTGAATTTTTTTAACAACCATAAAATACATATATGCTTGATTGAGTCACTATAAATTTTTTTTTGACAGCCTTAGAACACATATATGCATGATTGAATCACTATAATTTTTTTTTGACAACCTTTGAACACATATATGCAAAGATTGAATCACTATGAGATTTTTTTGACAGCCTTAGAACACATATTTGCATGATTGAATCACTATGAAATTTATTTGACAACCTTAGAACACATATATCCATAATTGAATCACTATGATTTTTTTTTGACAATGTTAGGACACATATATGCATGATTGAGTCACTTTGATTTTTTTTGAAACCTTAGAACATATATATGCAAGATTGTATCACTATAACTTTTTTTTGACAGCATTAGAACACATATGTATGATTGAATCACCATAAATTTTTTTACTGCCTTAGAACATATATATGCATGATTGAATCACTAGAAAATTTTTTGGACTGCCTTAGAACACATATATGCATGATTAAATCACTATAAAATTCTTTTGACAACATTAGAACAAATATATACATGATTTAATCACTAGAAATTTTTTTTGACAACCTCAGAACACATATATTTATGATTGAACCACTATGATTTTTTTTTTATCAATGTTAGAACACATATGCGTGATTGAGTCATTATGAATTTTTTTTGACAGCCTTAGAACACACATATGCATAATTGAATGACTATGAAGTTTTTTTTGAAATCCTTAGGACACATATATGCATGATTGAATCACTACAATTTTTTTTTAAAGCATTAGAACATATATATCCATGATTGAATCACCATAAATTTTTTTTGACAACCATAGAACACATACATGCAAGATTGAATCACTATGAAATTTTTTGGACAGCCTTAGAACACATATATGCAAGATTGCATCAATATAAAATTTTGTTGACAACCTATGAACAGATATATGCATGATTGAATCACCATGAATTTTTCTTGACAGCATTACAACACATATATGCATGATTGAATCACTATAAAATTTATTAAACAACCTTTATAACACATATATGCATGATTGAATCACTATAAAAAATTTTGATAGCCTAAGAACACATATATGGATGATTGAATCACTATTATTTTTTTTGACAACCTTAGAACACATATACACATGACTGTATCACTATGAAATTTTTTTGATAGCATTAGAACAAATATAAGCAAGATTGAATCACTAGAATTTTTTTTTTGACAACCCCAGAAAACATATATGCACGATTGAATCACCATAAGATTTTTATGACATGCTTAGAACACATATATGCATGATTGAATCTGTATGATTTTTTTTTGAAAGCCTTAGAACACATATATGCAAGATTGAATCACTATAAAAAATTTTGGAGAGCCTTAGGACACATATATGCATGATTGAATCACTATGTATTTTTTTTGAGAGCCTTACAACACACAGATGCATGATTGAATCACTACAATTTTTTTTTGACATCATTAGAACACATATAGAAATGATTGAATCATCATAAAAAATTTTAGACAACTTTAGAACACATATATGCATTATTGAATCAGTATGAATTTTTTTTTAGAATCCTACAACACACACATGCATGATTGAATCACCTTGATATTTTTTTGACAACCTTAGACACATATATGCATGATTAAATCAATATAATTTTTTTTGACAGCCTTAAAACAGATAGATGCATGATTGAGTTTCTATGATTTTTTTTTAGCAAGCATAGAATACGTATATGCTTGATTGAATCATTATGATTTTTGTTTGATAGCCTTAGAATACATATATGCAATATTAAATCACTACAAAATAATTTTGACAGCCATAAAACACATTTATGCAAGATTGATTCACTATAAATGTTTTTTGACAGCCTTAGAACATATATATGCATGATTGAATCACTATAATTTTTTTTGAACACCTTAGAACACATATATGCATGTTTGAATCACTATGAATTTTTTTTGACAGCCTTACAACACATATATGAATGATTGAATCACTATGATTTTTTTTTTACAATGTTAGAACACATATATGAATGATTGATTCACTATGAATTTTTTTGGACAGTCTTAGAACACACATATGCACGATTGAATGACTATGTGTTTTTTTTTGAAAGCCTTATAACACATATATGCCAGATTCAATCGCTACAATTTTTTTTCGACAACATTAGAACACATATATGCATAATTGAATCACCATGATTTTTTTTTGACAACCTTAGAACACATACATGCAAGATTGAATCACTATGAAAATTTTTGGACAGCCTTATAACACATATATGCTGGATTGAATCACTATGAATTTTTTTTGACAACCATAGAAAAGATATATGCATGATAGAATCATCATGAAGTTTTGTTGACAACATTAAAACACATATATGCATGATTGAATCACTATACATTTTTTTTTAATACCTTAGAACACATATATGCATGATTGAATCACTATAATTTTTTTTTGATAGCCTAAGAACTCATTTATGCCTGATTGAATCACTATGAGTTTTTAACAACCTTAGAAAACGTATATGGATTATTGTATCACTATGATTTTTTTTTACAGCATTAGAACAAATATATGCATGATTGAATAACTAGAAATTTCTTTTAACAACATTAGAACACATATGTGCATGATTGAATCACTGTGAAATTTTTTTGACAGCCTTAAAATACATATATAAATGATTGAATCACTGTGAAATTTTTTTGACAACCTTAGAACACTTATATAAATCATTGAAATTTTTTGGAAAGCGTTATAACACATATATTCCTGATTGAATCATTATGAATTTTTTTTTGACAACCTTAGAACACATATATGCATGATTGAGTGTCCATAAAATTTTTTTGACAGGCTAAGAACACATATGTGCATGATTGAATCACTATAAATTTTTTTTGATAGCCTTAGAACACATATATGCAAGATTGAATCACTATGAAATTTTCTTGAGAGCCTTATAATACATATATGCATGATTGAATTTTTTTTGATAGCCTTAGAACACATATATGCATGATTGAATCACTATGAATTTTTTTTTATAGTCTTAGAACACATATATGCATGATTAAATCACAATGAATTTTTTTTTACACCCTTTGAACATAAATATGCATGATTAAATGATTTTTGACATTCTTAGAACACATATATGCATGATTCAATTACTGTGAATTTTTTTGACAGCCTCAGAACACATATATGTATGATATACTTTTTTGGATTGCTTTATAACATATATACGCATGATTGAATCACTATGAAATTTGTTTGACAACCTAAGAACACATATCTCTGAATGAATCATCATAATTTTTTTAACAGGCATAGAATACATATATGCATGATTGAATCACTATAAATTTTTTTGACAGCCTTAGAACACATATATGAAAGATTGCATCAATATGACATTTTTTTGAGAGCATTAGAATACATATATGGAGTATTGAATTTTTTTTGACAGCCTTAGAACACATATATGCATGATTGAATCACCTTGAAATTTTTTTCGCAATCTTATAACACGTATATGCATGTCTGAATCACTATGAAATGTTTTTTAGAGCCTTAGAACACATATATGCATGATTGAATCATTTTGAATTTTTTTTGATAGCCTTCGAATACATCCATTCATGAATGAATCACTATGAATTTTTTTGACAACCTTAGACACATATATGCATGATTAAATCACTATAATTTTTTTTGGATAGCCTTAGAACACATATATGCATGATTGAGTTACTATGATTTTTTTAACAACCATGGAATAGATATATGCGTGATTAAATCATTATGAATTTTGTTTGGACAGCCTTAAAACACAAATATGGAAGATTGAATCACTACAAATTATTTTTGACTGCCTTAGAACACATATATGCAACGTAGAATCACTATAATTTTTTTTTGACAGCCTTAGAACACATATATACTTGATTGAATCACTATAAATTTTTTTTGACAACCTTCGAACACATATATGAAAAGATTGAATCACTATAATATTTTTTTAACAGCCTTAGAACACATATATGCATGATTAAATCACTATGAATTTTTTTTGACAACCTTAGGACACATATATGCATGATTGAATCACTATGAATTTTTTTTGACAATGTTAGAACATATACATGCATGATTGAGTCACTATGAAATTTTTTTGACCGATTTAGAATACACATATGTATGATTGAATGACTATGAAGTTTTTTTTAAAGCCTTAATACACATATATGCATGATTGAATCACTATAATTTTTGTTTTGATAGCCTTAGAACACATATATGCATGATTGAATCACTATAAAATATTTTTCACAACCTTAGACACATATATGCTTTGATTAAATCACTATAATTTTTTTTGACAACCTTAAAACACATATATTCATGATTGAATTACTTTGATTTTTTTTATAAACAATATAATACATATATGCTTGATTGAATCATTATGATTTTTTTTTGATAGCCTTAGAACACATGTATGCCGGATTGAATCACAATGAAATATTTTTGACAGCCTTAGAACACAAATATGTAACATTTAATCACTATATTTTTTTTTACAACTTAGAACACATATATTCATGATTGAATCACTATAATGTTTTTTTGACAACCTTAGAACACATATATGCAAAGATTGAATTACTATGAAATTTTTTTGACAGCCTTAGAACACATAAGTCGCTATGAAATTTTTTTGTTAACCTTAGAACACATATATCCATAATTGAATCACTATGATTTTTTTTTTACAATGATAGAACACATAGATGCATGATTGAGTCACTATGAATTTTTTTAAAAGCCTTAGAACATATATACGCATGATTGTATCACTATAATTTTTTTTTACTGCATTAGAACACATATGTATGATTGAATCACCATAATTTTTTTTTCACAACCTTAGAACACATATATGCAAGATTGAATCACTATGAAATTTTTGGGACTGCCTCAGAACACATATATGCATGATTGACTCACTATAATTTTTTTTTGACAATACTAGAACACATATATGCATGATTGAATCACTAGAATTTCAGAACACATATATTTATGATTGAATCAGTATGATTTTTTTTTATAATGTTAGAAAACATATATGCATGATTGAGTCACAATGATTTTTTTTTGACAGCCTTCGAACACACATACGCAAGATTGAATGACTATAAAATTCTTTGGAAAGCCTTAGGACACATATATGCATGATTGAATCACTACAATTTTTTTTTGATAGCATTAGAACATATATATCTATGATTGAATCACCATAATTTTTTTTTGACAACCATAGAACACATACATGAATGATTGAATCACTATGAAAGTTTTTGGACAGCATTAGAAAACATATATGCAAGATTGAATCACCATAAAATTTTTATGACATGCTTAGAATACATATAAGCATTATTGAATCAGTATGATTTTTTTTTGAAAGCCTAAGGAGACATATATGCAAGATTGAATCACTATAAAATTTTTGTAAGAGCCTTAGAATAAATATATGCAAGTTTGAATTTTTAGTGACAACCTTAGAATACATATATGCATGATTGAATCACTATGAATTTTTTTGACAGCCTTAGAACACATATGCATGATTGAATCACTATGAATTTTTTTTGACAACATTAGAACACATGTAGGAATGATTGAATCACTAAAATTTTTTGTTGACAACCTTAGAATGCATATATGCATGATTGAACCACTATGAATTTTTTTTGACAACCTTAGACACATATATGCATGATTAAATCAATATAATTTTTTTTTGACAGACTGAAAACACATATATGCATGATTGAGTTTCTATGATTTTATTTTAACAACCTTAGAATATATATATGCTTGATTGATTCAATGTAATTTTTTTTTGACAGCCGTAGAACACATATATGCAAGATTGAATCACTATAAATTTTTTTGACCACTATAAAACACATATATGCAACATTGTATCACTATAAATTTTTTTGATAGCCTTAGAACACATATATGTATGATTGAATCACTATAACTTTTTTTGACAACCTTAGAACAAATATGTGCAAGATTAAATCACTATGAACTTTTTTTGACAACCTTAGAACACATATATGCAAGATTGAATCACTATGAAATTTTTTTAACAGCCTTACAACAAATATATGCATGATAGAATCACTATGATTTTTTTTTTAAAATGTTAGAACAAATATACGCATGATTGAGTCACTATGAATTTTTTTGGACAGCCTTAGAGCACACGTATGCATGATAGAATGAATATGTGTTTTTTTATTAAATCCTTAGAACACATATATGCTTGAGTGAATCACTACAAAATTTTTTTGACAGCATTAGAACACATATATGTAAGATTGAATCACCATGAATTTTTTTTGACAAGCTTAGAACAAATACATGCAAGATTGAATCCCTATGATTTTTTTGGACAGCCTTTGAACACATATATGCAGGATTGAATCACTATGATTTTTTTTGACAACTTTAGAACACATATATGGATTATTGTATCACTATGGATTTTTTTTTACAGCATTAGAACAAATATATGCATGATTGAATAACAAGAAATTTCTTTTAACAACCTTAGAACACATATATGCCTGATTGAATCACTATAATTTTTTTTTATCGATTTTGACACATATATAAATGATTGAATCACTATAAATTTTTTTTTACAGCCTTAGAACACATATATGCAAGATTGAATCAATATGAAATTTTTTTAAGAGCCTTATAATATATATATATATATATATATATATGCAAGATTGAAATTTTTTGGATTGCCTTAGAACACATATATGCACGATTGAATCACTATGATTTTTTTTTTACAGCCTTAAAACACATATGTGCATGATTAAAACACATTAATTTTTTTTTTGACAACCTTAGAACATAAATATGCATGATTAAAATACTATGATTTTTTTTTACATACTTAGAATACATATATGCAAGATTGAATCACTATGAAATTTTTTTGAGAGCCTTATAATACATATATGCAAGATTGAAATTTTTTTGATTGCCTTAGAACACATATATGCATAATTGAATCACTATGATTTTTTTTGACAACCTTAGAAAACATAAATATGCATGATTAAATGACTTTGAATTTTTTTTGACAACCTTAGAACACATATATACAAGATTAAATCACAATGACTTTTTTTTTATAGCTGTAGAACATAAATATGCATGATTAAATGACTATGTTTTTTTTTGACAACTTTAGAACACATATATGCATGATTGAATGACTATAAATTTTTTTTGACCACATTAGAAAATATATATGCATGTTTGAATCAGTATGAATTTTTTTTGACAGCCTTAGAATACATATATACATGATTGAATCACTGTAAATTTTTATTGACAGCCTTAGAATACATATATGCATGATTGAGTCACTATGAAATTTTTTTCACAGCCTTAGAAAAAATATATGTATGATTGAATCACTATAAATTTTTTTTAACAACCTTAGAACACATATATGCAAGATTGAATCACTATGAATTTTTTTTGACGGCCTTATAACACATATATGCATGATTGATTCACTATGAATTTTTTTGGACAACCTTACAATACATATATGCGTGATTTAGTCACAATGATTTTTTTTTACTGCATTAGAACACATATATGCATGACTGAATCTCTATAAATTTTTTGTGACAACCTTAGACCACATATATGCATGGTTGAATCACTATAATTTTTTTTTACAGCCTTAGAACACAAATCTGCATGTTTGAATCACTATGAATTGTTTTTGACAACCTTAGAATACATATATGCTTGATTGATTCACTATAAATTTTTTTTAACAGCCTTAGAACACATATATGCTTGATTGATTCACTATAAATTTTTTTTGACATCCTTCAAATACATATGTGCATGATTGAATCACTTTGAAATTTTTTTGACAACCTTGGAATACGTCTACGCAGGATTGAATCACTCTGATTTTTTCTGACTGCATTAGAACACATATATACATGATTGAATCTGTATATATATTTTTTAAATCCTTAGCATACATATATTTGCATATTTGAATCACTCTGAAATTTTTTTGACAACCTTAGAACACATATATGCATGATTTTATCACTATGAAAATTTTTTAATAGCATTAGAACGAATGTATTCATGATTAAATACCAAGGATATTTTGTTGACAACCTTAGAACACATATATGCATGATTGACTCACTATAAATTTTTTTTGACAACCTCAGAACACATATATGAAAGATTGAATCTCTGTGAAATTTTTTTGATAGCCTTAAAACACATATATGCATGATTAAATCATAGTGAATTTTATTTGATCATTAAATCACTATAAAGTATTTTTGACAGCCTTAGAACTCATATATGCATGATTGAATCATAATGATTTTTTTTTATAGCCTTAGAACACATATGTGCATGATTGAATTACTATGAATTTTTTTTAACAACCATAGAAAACATATATGCTTGATTAAACCATTATGAAATGTTTTTGACAACTTTAGAACACATATATTCAAGATTGAATCACTACGAAATATTTTTGACAGCCTTAGAACATATATATGCAGCATTGAATCACTACAAAAAAATTTTGATAGCCTTAGAAAACATATATGCTTGATTGAATCACTATAAAATTTTTTTGACAACCTTAGAACACATATACGCAAGATGGAATCACTATGAAATTTTTTTGACTGCCTTACGACACATATATGCATGACTGAATCACTATGAAATTTTTTTGACAGCCTTAGAAAAAATATATGCATGACTAAATCACTATGAATTTTTCTTGACAATGTTAGAACGCATATATGCATGATTGAGTCACTATAAAATTTTTGCTACAGTCTTAGAACATACATAAGCATGATTGAATGACTATCAGTTTTTTTTGAAAGGCTTAGAATACGTATATGTATGATTGAATCACTATAATTTTTTTTATCATCATTAGAACACATATATGCATGATTGAATCACCATAAACAATTTTTCACAACCTTGGAACACATTTATGCAAGATTCAATCACCATGAAATTTTTTGGATAGCATTAGAACACATACATGGATGATTGAATCGCAATGATTTTTTTTTTTGACAACCTTAGAACACATATATGCATGATTGAATTACCATGATTTTTTTTAACAGCATTAGAACACATATATGCATGATTGAATCACTATAAATTTTTTTTGACATCCTTAGAATTTTTTTTTGCATGATTGAATCACTATTAAAAAAAATTCACAGCCTAAGAAGACATATATGCATGATTGAATCTCTAAGAATTTTTTTTGACAACCTTAGAACACATATATGCATGATTGTATCACTATGAAATTTTTTTGACAACTTTAAAACAAATATATTCATGATTGAAACACTACAAATTTCTTTTCACAACCTCAGAACACATATATGCATGATTGAATCACTATAAAAATTTTCTGACAAGCTCAGAACACAGTTATACCAGATTGAATCAATGTGACATTTTTTTGACAGCCATAGAACACATATATAAATGATTGAATTTTTTTGGATAGCCTTATAACACATATATGCATGATTGAATAACTATAAATTTTTTTTGAGAAACTTAGAACGCATATATGCAAGATTGAATCACTATGTATTTTTTTGAGAGCCTTAGATTACATATATGCAAGATTGAATTTTTTTGGACAGCCTTAGAACACATATATGCATGATTGAATCACTACGAATTTTTTTGACAACCTTAGAACACATATACGCATGATTGAATCATAATAAAAATTTTTTGACGGCCTTAGAACATATATATGCATGATTGAATCACTATAAAATTTTTTGGGCAGCCTTAGAACACATATATACAAGATTAAATCACTATGAATTTTTTTTTACAGCCTTAGAATACATATATGCATGATTTAATCACTATTCATTTTTTGTGACAGCCTTAGAAGACAAATATGCAAGATTAAATCACTGAAATTTTTTAGAGCCTTAGAAGACACATATGCATGATTGAGTCACTATGTATGTTATGACAACCTTAGAACACATACATGCATGATTGAATCACTATGAATTGTTTTTACAACCTTAGACATAAATATGTTTGATTAAATCACTATAATTTTTTTTTGACAGCTTTAGAACACATATATGCATAATTGAATCACTATGATTTTTTTTTACAACCATAGAATACATATATGCTTAATTGAATCACTATAATTTTTTTTTGACAACCTTAGCAGACATATATGCATGATTGAATCACTATAATTTTGTTTTGACAGCCTTGGAACATATATATATTTGATTGAATCACTATGAATTTTTTCTGGAAAACTTAGAACACCTATATGCATGATTGTATCACTATGATTTTTTTTTTACAGCATTAGAACAAATATATGCATGATTAAATCACTAGAATCTTTTTGACAACCTCAAAACACATATGCATGATTGCATCACGATAAATTTTTTTTGACAGCCACAAAATACATATATGCAATATTGAATCACTATAAATTTTTTTTGACAGCCTTATTACACATATATGCATGATTGAATCACTGTGATTTTTTTTTGGCAGCCTTAGAACACATATATAAATGATTAAAAATTTTAGGACAGCCTTATAACACATATATGTATGATTGAATCACCTTGAAATTTTTTTCACAACCATATAACACGTATATGCATGATTGAATCACTATGAAATGTTTTTTAGAGCCTTAGAACACATATATGCATGATTGAATCATTTTGATTTTTTTTTGATAGCCTTCGAATACATCCATTCATGAATGAATCACTATGAATTTTTTTGACAACCTTAGACACATATATGCATGATTAAATCACTATAATTTTTTTCGATAGCCTTAGAACACATATATGCATGATTGAGTTACTATGATTTTTTTAACAACCATGGAATAAATTTTGTTTGGACAGCCTTAAAACACAAATATGGAAGATTGAATCACTACAAAATATTTTTGACAGCCATAGAACACATATATGCAACGTAGAATCACTATAAATTTTTTGTGACGGCCTTAGAACACATATATGCATGATTGAATCACTATAAATTTTTTTTGACAACCTTCGAACACATATATGAAAAGATTGAATCACTATAATATTTTTTTAACAGCCTTAGAACATATATATGCATGATTAAATCACTATGAATTTTTTTTGACAACCTTAGGACACATATACGCATGATTGAATCACTATGAATTTTTTTTGACAATGTTAGAACATATACATGCATGATTGAGTCACTATGAAATTTTTTTGACCGACTTAGAATACACATATGCATGATTGAATGACTATGAAATTTTTTTGAAAGCCTTAATACACATATATGCATGATTTAATCACTATAATTTTTGTTTTGATAGCCTTAGAACACATATATGCATGATTGAATCACTATAAAATAATTTTCACAACTTTAGACACATATATGCTTTGATTAAATCACTATAATTTTTTTTGACAACCTTAAAACACATATATTCATGATTGAATTACTTTGATTTTTTTTTATAAACAATAGAATACATATATGTTTGATTGAATCATTATGATTTTTTTTTTATAGCCTTAGAACACATGTATGCCGAATTGAAACACTATGAAATATTTTTGTATCACTATATTTTTTTTGACAGCTTACAACACATATATTCATGATTGAATCACTATAAATTTTTTTTTACAACCTTAGAACACATATATGCAAAGATTGAATCACTATGAATTTTTTTTTAAAGCCTTAGAACACATATTTGCATGATTGAGTCGCTATGAAAATTTTTTGATGACCTTAGAACACATATATCCATAATTGAATCACTATGATTTTTTTTTACAATGATAGAACACATATATGCATGATTGAGTCACTATAAATTTTTTTGAAAGCCTTAGAACATATATACGCATGATTGTATCACTATAATTTTTTTTTACTGCATTAGAACACATATCTATGATTGAATCACAATAATTTTTTTTTCACAACCTTAGAACACATATATGCAAGATTGAATGTTTATGAAATTTTTGGGACTGCCTCAGAACACATATATGCATAATTAACTCACTATAATTTTTTTTTGACAATATTAACACACATATATGCATGATTGAATCACTAAAATTCCAGAACACATATATTTATGATTGAATCACTATGATTTTTTTTATAATGTTAGAAAACATATATGCATGATTGAGTCACAATGAATTTTTTTTGACAGCCTTAGAACACACATACGCAAGATTGAATGACTATGAAATTGTTTGGAAAGCCTTAGGACACATATATGCCTGATTGAATCACTACAATTTTTTTTTGATAGCATTAGAACATATATATCCATGATTGAATCACCATAATTTTTTTTTGACAACCACAGAACACATACATGAAAGATTGAATCAATATGAAAGTTTTTGGACAGCATTAGAAAACATATATGCAAGATCGAATCACCATAAAATTTTTATGACATGCTTAGAATACAAATATGCATGATTGAATCAGTATGAATTTTTTTTGAAAGCCTAAGAAGACATATATGCAAGATTGAATCACTATAAAAAAATTTGAAGAGCCTTAGAATAAATATATGCAAGTTTGAATTTTTAGTGACAACCTTAGAATACATATATGCATGATTGAATCACTATGATTTTTTTTTTACAGCCTTTGAACACACATGTGCATGATTGAATCACTATGAATTTTTTTTGACAACATTAGAACACATGTAGGAATGATTGAATCACTAAAATTTTTTGTTGACAACCTTAGAATGCGTATATGCATGATTGAACCACTAAGAATTTTTTTGACAACCTTAGACACATATATGCATCATTAAATCAATATAATTTTTTTTTGACAGACTGAAAACACATATATGCATGATTGAGTTTCTATGAATTTTTTTTAACAACCTTAGAATATATATTTGCTTGATTGATTCAATGTAAAAATTTTTTGAGAGCCTTAGAAGACATATATGCAAGATTGAATGACTATAAGGTTTTTTGACAACCATAAAACACATATATGCAACATTGTATCACTATAAATTTTTTTGATAGCCTTAGAACACATATATGTATGATTGAATCACTATAACTTTTTTTTGACAACCTTAGAACAAATAGGTGCAAGATTAAATCACTATAAACTTTTTTTGACAACCTTAGAACACATATATGCAAGATTGAATCACTATGAAATTTTTTTGACAGCCTTACAACAAATATATGCATGATTGAATCACTATGATTTTTTTTTAAAATGTTAGAACACATAAATGCATGATTGAGTCACTTTGAATTTTTTTGGACAGCCTTAGAGCACACGTATGCACGATTGAATGAATATGTGTTTTTTTTTAAATCCTTAGAACACATATATGCTTGAGTGAATCACTACAAATTTTTTTTGACAGCATTAGAACACATATATGTAAGATTGAATTCCCATGAATTTTTTTTGACAAGCTTAGAACAAATACATGCAAGATTGAATCCCTATGAATTTTTTTGGACAGCCTTAGAACACATATATGCAGGATTGAATCACTACGAATTTTTTTGACAACCTTAGAACACATATATGGATTATTGTATCACTATCATTTTTTTTGACAGCATTAGAACAAATATATGCATGATTGAATAACAAGAAATTTGTTTTAACAACCTTAGAACACATATATGCCTGATTGAATCATTATAAATTTTTTTTGATAGATTTTGACACATATATAAATGATTGAATCACAGTAAAATTTTTTGACAGACTTAGAACACATATATAAATGATTAAATTTTTTTGGATAGCCTTATAACACATATATGCCTGATTGAATCACTATGATTTTTTTTTTACAGCCTTAGAACACATATATGCAAGATTGAATCAATATGAAATTTTTTTGAGAGCCTTATAATATATATATATATATGTATATATATATATATATGTATATATATATATATATATATATATGCAAGATTGAAATTTTTTGGATTGCCTTAGAACACATATATGCACAATTGAATCACTATGAAATTTTTTTGACAGCCTTAAAACAAATTTGTGCATGATTAAAACACACTAATTTTTTTTTTGACAACCTTAGAACATAAATATATATGATTAAAATACTATGATTTTTTTTTTACAAACTTAGTATACATATATGCAAGATTGAATCACTATGAAATTTTTTTGAGATCCTTATAATACATATATGCAAGATTGAAATTTTTTTTATTGCGTTAGAACACATATATTCATAATTGAATTACTATGATTTTTTTTGACAACCTTAGAAAACATAAATATGCATGATTAAATGACTTTGAATTTTTTTTTACAACCTTAGAACACATATATACAAGATTAAATCACAATGACTTTTTTTTGACAGCTATAGAACATAAATATGCATGATTAAATGACTATGATTTTTTTTTTGACAACTTTAGAACACATATATGCATGATTGAATGACTACAAAGTTTTTTTGACCACATTAGAAAATATATATGCATGTTTGAATCAATATGAATTTTTTTTGACAGCCTTAGAATACCTATATACATGATTGAATCACTATAAATTTTTATTGACAGCCTTAGAATACATATATTCATGATTGAGTCACTATGAAATTTCTTTCACAGCCTTAGAAAAAATATATGTATGATTGAATCACTATAAATTTTTTTTAACAACCTTAGAACACATATATGCAAGATTGAATCACTATGATTTTTTTTTGACAGCCTTATAACACACATATGCATGATTGATTCACTATGAAATTTTTTTGACAGCCTTAGAATACATATATGCGTGATTGAGTCACAATGATTTTTTTTTACTGCATTAGAACACATATATGCATGACTGAATCTCTATAATTTTTTTGTGACAACCTTTGACCACATATATGCATGGTTGGATCACTATATTTTTTTTTTACAGCCTTAGAACACAAATCTGCATGTTTGAATCACTATGACTTTTTCTTGACAACCTTAGAATACATATATGCTTGATTGATTCACTATAAATTTTTTTTGACAGCCTTAAAACACATATATGCTTGATTGATTCACTATCAATTTTTTTTGACATCCTTCAAATACATATGTGCATGATTGAATCACTTTGATTTTTTTTTTGACAACCTTGGAACACGTCTATGCAGGATTGAATCATCTAATTTTTTCTGACTGCATTAGAACACATATATGTATGATTGAATCTGTAAATATATATATTTTTTAAATCCTTTGCATACATATATTTGCATATTTGAATCACTCTAAAATTTTTTTGACAACCTTAGAACACATATATGCATGATTTTATCACTATGAAAATTTTTTAATAGCATTAGAACGAATGTATTCATGATTGAATACCAAGGATTTTTTGTTGACAACCTTAGAACACATATATGCATGATTGACTCACTATAAAAATTTTTTGACAACCTTAGAACACATATATGAAAGATTGAATCTCTGTGAAATTTTTTTGATAGCCTTAAAACACATATATGCATGATTGAATCATAGTGAATTTTATTTGATCATTAAATCACTATAAAGTATTTTTGACAGCCTTAGAACTCATATATGCTTGATTAAATCACAATGAATTTTTTTTTATGGCCTTAGAACACATATATGCATGATTGAATTACTATGATTTTTTTTTAACAACCATAGAAAACATATACGCTTGATTAAACCATTATGAAATGTTTTTGACAGCTTTAGAACACATATATGCAAGATTGAATCACTACGAAATATTTTTGACAGCCTTAGAACATATATATGCAGCATTGAATCACTACAAAAAAATTTTGATAGCCTTAGAAAATATATATGCTTGATTGAATCACTATAAATTTTTTTTGACAACCTTAGAACACATATATGCAAGATGAAATCACTATGAAATTTTTTTGACTACCTTACGACACATATATGCATGACTGAATCACTATGAAATTTTTTTGACAGCCTTAGAAAAAATATATGCATGACTGAATCACTATGAATTTTTCTACACAATGTTAGAACGCATATATGCATGATTGAGTCACTATAAAATTTTTGCTACAGCCTTAGAACATACATAAGCATGAGTGAATGACTGTGAATTTTTTTTTAAAGGCTTAGAATAAATATATGTATGATTGAATCACTATAATTTTTTTTATCATCATTAGAACACATATATGCATGATTGAATCACCGTAAAAAAAATTTGACAACCTTAGAACACATTTATGCAAGATTCAATCACCATGAATTTTTTTGGATAGCATTAGAACACATATATCGATGATTGAATCGCAATGATTTTTTTTTGACAACCGTAGAACACATATATGCATGATTGAATTTCCAAGAATTTTTTTTTTAACAACATTAGAACACATATATCCATGATTGAATCACTATAAATTTTTTTTGACATCCTTAGAATTTTTTTTTTGCATGATTAAATCACTATTAAAAAATTTTCACAGCCTAAGAAGACATATATGCATGATTGAATCTCTAAGAATTTTTTTTGACAACCTTAGAACACATATATGCATGATTGTATCACTATGAAATTTTTTTGACAACATTAAAACAAATGTATTCATGATTGAAACACTACAATTTTTTTTTCACAACCTCAGAACACATATATGCATGATTGAATCACTATAAAAATTTTCTGACAAGCTCAGAACACAGTTATACAAGATTGAATCTATGTGACATTTTTTTTACAGCCATAGAACACATATATAAATGATTGTTTTTTTTTGGATAGCCTTATAACACATATATGCATGATTGAATCACTATAATTTTTTTTTGACAAACTTAGAACACATATATGCAAGATTGAATCACTATGTATTTTTTTGAGAGCCTTAGATTACATATATGCAAGATTGAATTGTTTTGGACAGCCTTAGAACACATATATGCGTGATTGAATCACTACGATTTTTTTGACAGCCTTAGAACACATATATGCATGATTGAATCATAATAAATTTTTTTTGACAGCCTTAGAACATATATATGCATGATTGAATCACTATAAAATTTTTTGGGCAGCCTTAGAACACATATTTACAAGATTAAATCACTATGAATTTTTTTTGACAGCCTTAGAATACATATATGCATGATTTAATCACTATTCATTTTTTTTGACAGCCTTAGAACACAAATATGCAAGATTAAATCACTGAAATTTTTTAGAGCCTTAGAAGACACATATGCATGATTGAGTCACTATGTATTTTATGACAACCTTAGAACACATACATGCATGATTGAATCACTATGAATTGTTTTTACAACCTTAGACACAAATATGTCTGATTAAATCACTATAATTTTTTTTTTACAGCTTTAGAACACATATATGCATAATTGAATAACTATGAATTTTTTTGACAACCATAGAATACATATATGCTTAATTGAATCACTATAAATTTTTTTTGACAACCCTAGCAGACATATATGCATGATCGAATCACTATAATTTTGTTTTCACAGCCTTAGAACATATATATATTTGATTGAATGACTATGATTTTTTTTTGGAAAACTTAGAACACATATATGCATGATTGTATCACTATGATTTTTTTTTTACAGCATTAGAACAAATATATGCATGATGAAATCACTAGAATTTTTTTTGACAACCTCAAAACACATATGCATGATTGCATCACTATAAAATTTTTTTGACAGCCTCAAAACACATATATGCAATATTGAATCACTATAAATTTTTTTTGACAGCCTTATTACACATATATGCATGATTGAATCACTGTGATTTTTTTTTGGCAGCCTTAGAACACATATATAAATGATTAAAAATTTTAGGACAGCCTTATAACACATATGCATGATTGAATCACTATGATTTTTTTCTGACAAACTTATGACACATACATGCATGATTGAATCACCATAACATTTTTTTGACGGCCTTATAACACATATATGCATGATTGAATCATTATGATTTTTTTTTGACATCCTTAGAACACAAATATGCAAGATTGAATCACTATGAAATTTATTTATAGCCTTAGAATATATATATGCAAGATTGAAAATTTTTTGACAGCCTTAGAACACATATATGCATGATTGAATCATAATGATTTTTTTTTATAGACTTGGAATATATATATGCATGATTGAATCACAATGAATTTTTTTTGACAGCCTTAGAACACACATATGCATGATTGAATCAAAATGAATTTTTTTGACAACCATAGAATATATATATGCATGATTAAATCATAATGATTTTTTTTTGACATCCTTAGAAAACATATATGTATGATTAAATGGCTATGAATTTTTTTTATATCCTTAGAACACGTATATGCATGATTGAATCACTACAATTTTTTTTTTACTCCATTAGAACACATATATCCAAAATTGAATCACTATACATTTTTTTGACAGCCTTAGAAAACATATATGCATGATTGAATCACTATATTTTTTTTTGACAGCCTTAGAACACATATATGCATGATTGAATCACGATGAAATTTTTTTGACAACCTTAGAAGACATATATGCATGATTGAATCACCATGAATTTTTTTTTGACAACCTTAGAACACATACATGCAAGATTGAATCACTATGAAATTTTTTGGACAGCCTTATAACACATATATGCTGGATTGAATCACTATGAAATTTTTTTGACAACCATAGAAAAGATATATGCATGATAGAATCATCATGAAGTTTTGTTGAAAGCATTAAAACACATATATGCATGATTGAATCACTATACGTTTTTTTTTAATACCTTAGAACACATATATGCATGATTGAATCACTATAAAAATTTTTTGATAGCCTAAGAACTCATTTATGCCTGATTGAATGACTATGATTTTTTAACAACCTTAGAAAACGTATATGGATTATTGTATCACTATGAATTTTTTTTTACAGCATTAGAACAAATATATGCATGATTGAATAACTAGAAATTTCTTTTAACAACATGAGAACACATATGTGCATGATTGAATAACTGTGAAATTTTTTTGACAGCCTTAAAATACATATATAAATGATTGAATCACTGTGAAATTTTTTTGACAACCTTAGAACACTTATATAAATCATTAAAATTTTTTGGAAAGCGTTATAACACATATATTCCTGATTGAATCATTATGATTTTTTTTTTTGACAACCTTAGAACACATATATGCATGATTGAGTGTCCATAAAAATTTTCTGACAGGCTAAGAACACATATGTGCATGATTGAATCACTATAATTTTTTTTTGATAGCCTTAGAACACATATATTCAAGATTGAATCACTATGAAATTTTCTTGAGAGCCTTATATTACATATATGCATGATTGAATTTTTTTTATAGCCTTAGAACACATATATGCATGATTGAATCACTATGAATTTTTTTTTATAGTCTTAGAACACATATATGCATGATTAAATCACAATGAATTTTTTTTTGACAGCCTTTGAACATAAATATGCATGATTAAATGACTATGAATTTTTTTTGACATTCTTAGAACACATATATGCATGATTCAATTACTGTGAATTTTTTTGACAGCCTCAGAACACATATATGTATGATATTACTTTTTTGGATTGCTTTATAACATATATACGCATGATTGAATCACTATGAAATTTGTTTGACAACCTAAGAACACATATCGATGAATGAATCATCATAATTTTTTTAACAGGCTTAGAATACATATATGCATGATTGAATCACTATAAATTTTTTTGACAGCCTTAGACACATATATGAAAGATTGAATCAATATGACATTTTTTTGAGAGCCTTAGAATACATATATGGAGTATTGAAGTTTTTTTGACAGCCTTAGAACACATATATGCATGATTGAATCACCTTGAAATTTTTTTCGCAACCTTATAACACGTATATGAATGATTGAATCACTATGAAATGTTTTTTAGAGCCTTAGATCACATATATGCATGATTGAATCATTTTGAATTTTTTTTTATAGCCTTCGAATACATCCATTCATGAATGAATCACTATGAATTTTTTTGACAACCTTAGACACATATATGCATGATTAAATCACTATAATTTTTTTTAGATAGCCTTAGAACACATATATGCATGATTGAGTTACTATGATTTTTTTAACAACCATGGAATAGATATATGCTTGATTAAATCATTATGAATTTTGTTTGGACAGCCTTAAAACACAAATATGGAACATTGAATCACTACAAAATATTTTTGACTGCCTTAGAACACATATATGCAACGTAGAATCACTATAAAATTTTTTTGACGGCCTTAGAACACATATATGCTTGATTGAATCACTATAAATTTTTTTTGACAACCTTCGAACACATATATGAAAAGATTGAATCACTATAATATTTTTTGAACAGCCTTAGAACACATATATGCATGATTAAATCACTATGATTTTTTTTTGACAACCTTAGGACACATATATGCTTGATTGAAACACTATGAATTTTTTTTGACAAAGTTAGAACATATACATGCATGATTGAGTCACTATGAATTTTTTTTGACCGACTTAGAATACACATATGCATGATTGAATGACTATGAATTTTTTTTGAAAGCCTTAATACACATATATGCATGATTGAATCACTACAATTTTTGTTTTGATAGCCTTAGAACACATATATGCATGATTGAATCACTATAAAATATTTTTCACAACCTTAGATACATATATGCTTTGATTAAATCACTATAATTTTTTTTGACAACCTTAAAACACATATATTCATGATTGAATTACTTTGATTTTTTTTATAAACAATAGAATACATATATGCTTGATTGAATCATTATGATTTTTTTTTTAAAGCCTTAGAACACATGTATGCCGGATTGAATCACTATGAAATATTTTTGATAGCCTTAGAACACAAATATGTAACATTTAATCACTATATTTTTTTTTACAGCTTAGAACACATATATTCATGATTGAATCACTATAATGTTTTTTTGACAACCTTAGAACACATATATGCAAAGATTGAATCACTATAAAAAAATTTTGACAGCCTTAGAACACATAAGTCGCTATGAATTTTTTTTGTTAACCTTAGAACACATATATCCCTAATTGAATCACTATGATTTTTTTTTACAATGATAGAACACATATATGCATGATTGAGTCACTATGAATTTTTTTTAAAGCCTTAGAACATATATACGCATGATTGTATCACTGTAATTTTTTTTTACTGCATTAGAACACATATGTATGATTAAATCACCATAATTTTTTTTTCACAACCTTAGAACACATATATGCAAGATTGAATCACTATGAAATTTTTGGGACTGCCTTAGAACACATATATGCATGATTGACTCACTATAATTTTTTTTTGACAATATTAGAACACATATATGCATGATTGAATCACTAGAATTTCAGAACACATATATTTATGATTGAATCACTATGATTTTTTTTTATAATGTTAGAAAACAAATATGCATGATTGAGTAACAATGAATTTTTTTTTACAGCCTTAGAACACACATACGCAAGATTGAATGACTATGAAATTGTTTGGAAAGCCTTAGGACACATATATGCTTGATTGAATCACTACAATTTTTTTTTGATAGCATTAGAACATATATATCCATGATTGAATCACCATAAAATTTTTTTGACAACCATAGAACACATACATGAATGATTGAATCACTATGAAAGTTTTTGACAGCATTAGAAAACATATATGCAAGATTGAATCACCATAAAAATTTTATGACATGCTTAGAATACATATAAGCATGATTGAATCAATATGAATTTTTTTTTAAAGCCTAAGAAGACATATATGCAAGATTTAATCACTATAAAATTTTTGTAAGAGCCTTAGAATAAATATATGCAAGTTTGAATTTTTAGTGACAACCTTAGAATACATATATGCATGATTGAATCACTATGAATTTTTTTGACAGCCTTAGAACACACATATGCATGATTGAATCACTATGAATTTTTTTTGACAACATTAGAACACATGTAGGAATGATTGAATCACTAAAATTTTTTGTTGACAACCTTAGAATGCATATATGCATGATTGAACCACTATGAATTTTTTTGGACAACCTTAGACACATATATGCATGATTAAATCAATATAATTTTTTTTTGACAGACTGAAAACACATATATGCATGATTGAGTTTCTATGATTTTTTTTTAACAACCTTAGAATATATATATGCTTGATTGATTCAATGTAATTTTTTTTTTGACAGCCTTAGAACACATGTATGCAAGATTAAATCACTATAAATTTTTTTGACAACCATAAAACACATATATGCAACATTGTATCACTATAAATTTTTTTGATAGCCTTAGAACACATATATGTATGATTGAATCACTATAACTTTTTTTTGACAACCTTAGAACAAATATGTGCAAGATTAAATCACTATGAACTTTGTTTGACAACCTTAGAACACATATATGCAAGATTGAATCACTATGAAATTTTTTTGGCAGCCTTACAACAAATATATGCATGATTGAGTCACTATGATTTTTTTTTTTGAAATGTTAGAACACATATACGCATGATTGAGTCACTATGATTTTTTTTGGACAGCCTTAGTGCACACGTATGCACGATTGAATGAATATGTGTTTTTTTTGAAATTCTTAGAACACATATATGCTTGAGTGAATCACTACAAATTTTTTCTGACATCATTAGAACACATATATCTAAGATTGAATCACCATGAATTTTTTTTGACAAGCTTAGAACAAATACATGCAAGATTGAATCCCTATGATTTTTTTGGACTACCTTTGAACACATATATGCAGGATTGAATCACTACGATTTTTTTTGACAACCTTAGAACACATATATGGATTATTGTATCACTATGGATTTTTTTTGACAGCGTTAGAACAAATATATGCATGATTGAATAACAAGAAATTTCTTTTAACAACCTTAGAACACATATATGCCTGATTGAATCACTATAATTTTTTTTTTATAGATTTTGACACATATATAAATGATTGAATCACAGTAAAAAATTTTTTTTATAGATTTTGACACATATATAAATGATTAAAATTTTTTGGATAGCCTTATAACACATATATGCCTGATTGAATCACTATGAATTTTTTTTTACAGCCTTAGAACACATATATGCAAGATTGAATCAATATGAATTTTTTGGATTGCCTTAGAACACATATATGCATGATTAAATCACTATGAAATTTTTTTGACAGCCTTAAAACACATATGTGCATGATTAAAACACACTAATTTTTTTTTTGGACAACCTTAGAACATAAATATGCATGATTAAAATACTATGATTTTTTTTTTACATACTTAGAATACATATATGCAAGATTGAATCACTATGAAATTTTTTTGAGAGCCTTATAATACATATATGCAAGATTGAAATTTTTTTGATTGCCTAAAAACATATATGCATAATTGAATCACTATGATTTTTTTTTACAACCTTAGAAAACATAAATATGCATGATTAAATGACTTTGAATTTTTTTTGACAACCTTAGAACACATATATACAAGATTAAATCACAATGACTTTTTTTTGACAGCTGTAGAACATAAATATGCATGATTAAATGACTATGATTTTTTTTGACAACTTTAAAACACATATATGCATGATTGAATGACTATAAAATTTTTTTGACCACATTAGAAAATATATATGCATGTTTGAATCAGTATGAATTTTTTTTGACAGCCTTAGAATACATATATACATGATTGAATCACTATAAATTTTTATTGACAGCCTTAAAATACATATATGCATGATTGAGTCACTATGAAATTTTTTTCACAGCCTTAGAAAAAATATATGTATGATTGAATCACTATAAATTTTTTTTAACAACCTTAGAACACATATATGCAAGATTGAATCACTATGATTTTTTTTTACGGCCTTATAACACATATATGCATGATTGATTCAGTATGAAATTTTTTGGACAACCTTAGAATACATATATGCGTGATCGAGTCCCAATGATTTTTTTTTACTCCATTAGAACACATATATGCATGACTGAATTTCTATAAATTTTTTGTGACAACCTTAGACCACATATATGCATGGTTGAATCACTATAAATTTTTTTTACAGCCTTAGAAAACAAATCTGCATGTTTGAATCACTATGATTTTTTTTTGACAACCTTAGAATACATATATGCTTGATTGATTCACTATAAATTTTTTTTGACAGCGTTAGAACACATATATGCTTGATTGATTCACTATAAAATTTTTTTGACATCCTTCAAATACATATGTGCATGATTGAATCACTTTGAATTTTTTTTGACAACCTTGGAACACGTCTATGCAGGATTGAATCACTCTGATGTTTTTGGACTGCATTAGAACACATATATGCATGATTGAATCTGTATATATATATTTTTTAAATCCTTAGCATACATATATTTGCATATTTGAATCACTCTGAAATTTTTTTGACAACCTTAGAACACATATATGCATGATTTTATCACTATGAAATTTTTTTAATAGCATTAGAACGAATGTATTCATGATTGAATACCAAGGATTTTTTGTTTACAACCTTAGAACACATATATGCATGATTGACTCACTATAATTTTTTTTTGACAACCTCAGAACACATATATGAAAGATTAAATCTCTGTGAAATTTTTTTGATAGCCTTAAAACACATATATGCATGATTGAATCATAGTGAATTTTATTTGATCATTAAATCACTATAATGTATTTTTGACAGCCTTAGAACTCATATATGCATGATTAAATCACAATGAATTTTTTTATAGCCTTAGAACACATATATGCATGATTGAATTACTATGATTTTTTTTTAACAACCATAGAAAACATATACGCTTGATTAAACCATTATGAAATGTTTTTGACAGCTTTAGAACACATATATGCAAGATTGAATCACTACGAAATATTTTTGACAGCCTTAGAACATATATATGCAGCATTGAATCACTACAAAAAAAAATTGATAGCCTTAGGAAACATATATGCTTGATTGAATCACTATAAATTTTTTTTGACAACCTTAGAACACATATATGCAAGATGGAATCACTATGAAATTTTTTTGACTGCCTTACGACACTTATATGCATGACTGAGTCACTATGAAATCTTTTTGACAGCCTTAGAACATACATAAGCATGATTGAATGACTATGAATTTTTTTTGAAAGGCTTAGAATACATATATGTATGATTGAATAACTATAATTTTTTTTATCATCATTAGAACACATATATGCATGATTGAATCACCATAAAACTTTTTTGACAACCTTGGAACACATTTATGCAAGATTCAATCACCATGAAATTTTTTGGATAGCATTAGAACACATACATGGATGATTGAATCACAATGATTTTTTTTTTGACAACCTTAGAACACATATATGCATGATTGAATTACCATGATTTTTTTTTAACAGCATTAGAACACATATATGCATGATTGAATCACTATAAATTTTTTTTGACATCCTTAGAATTTTTTTTTGCATGATTGAATCACTATTAAAAAAATTTCACAGCCTAAGAAGACATATATGCATGATTGAATCTCTAAGAATTTTTTTTGACAACCTTAGAACACATATATGCATGATTATATCACTATGAAAATTTTTTGACAACTTTAAAACAAATATATTCATGATTGAAACACTACAATTTTCTTTTCACAACCTCAGAACACATATATGCATGATTGAATCACTATAAAAATTTTCTGACAAGCTCAGAACACAGTTATACCAGATTGAATCAATGTGACATTTATTCGACAGCCATAGAACACATATATAAATGATTGAATTTTTTTGGATAGCCTTATAACACATATATGCATGATTGAATCACTATAATTTTTTTTTTACAAACTTAGAACACATATATGCAAGATTGAATCACTATGTATTTTTTTGAGAGCCTTAGATTACATATATGCAAGATTGAATTTTTTTGGACAGCCTTAGAACACATATATGCATGATTGAATCACTACGAATTTTTTTGACAACCTTAGAACACATATATGCATGATTGAATCATAATACATTTTTTTTGACAGCCTTAGAACATATATATGCATGATTGAATCACTATAAAAATTTTTGGGCAGCCTTAGAACACATACATACAAGATTAAATCACTATGAATTTTTTTTGACAGCCTTAGAATACATATATGCATGATTTAATCACTATTCATTTTTTTGACAGCCTTAGAACCCAAATATGCAAGATTAAATCACTGAAATTTTTTAGAGCCTTAGAAGACACATATGCATGATTGAGTCACTATGTATTTTATGACAACCTTAGAACACATACATGCATGATTGAATCACTATGAATTGTTTTTACAACCTTAGACACAAATATGTCTGATTAAATCACTATAATTTTTTTTTTACAGCTTTAGAACACATATATGCATAATTGAATAACTATGAATTTTTTTGACAACCATAGAATACATATATGCTTAATTGAATCACTATAAATTTTTTTTGACAACCCTAGCAGACATATATGCATGATCGAATCACTATAATTTTGTTTTCACAGCCTTAGAACATATATATATTTGATTGAATCACTATGATTTTTTTTTGGAAAACTTAGAACACATATATGCATGATTGTATCACTATGATTTTTTTTTTACAGCATTAGAACAAATATATGCATGATGAAATCACTAGAATTTTTTTTGACAACCTCAAAACACATATGCATGATTGCATCACTATAAAATTTTTTTGACCTCAAAACACATATATGCAATATTGAATCACTATAATTTTTTTTTGACAGCCTTATTACACATATATGCATGATTGAATCACTGTGATTTTTTTTTGGCAGCCTTAGAACACATATATAAATGATTAAAAATTTTAGGACAGCTTTATAACACATATATGCATGATTGAATCACCTTGAATTTTTTTTCACAACCTTATAACACGTATATGCATGATTGAATCACTATGAAATGTTTTTTAGAGCCTTAGAATACATATATGCATGATTGAATCATTTTGATGTTTTTTTGATAGCCTTCGAATACATCCATTCATGAATGAATCACATTGAATTTTTTTGACAACCTTAGACACATATATGCATGATTAAATCACTATATTTTTTTTTGGATAGCCTTAGAACACATATATGCATGATTGAGTTACTATGATTTTTTTAACAACCATGGAATAGATATTTGCTTGATTAAATTATTATGAATTTTGTTTGGACAGCCATAAAACACAAATATGGAAGATTGAATCACTACAAAATATTTTTGACAGCCTTAGAACACATATATGCAACGTAGAATCACTATAACTTTTTTGTGACGGCCTTAGAACACATATATGCATGACTGAATCACTATAATTTTTTTTTGACAACCTTCGAACACATATATGAAAAGATTGAATCACTATAATATTTTTTTTAACAGCCTTAGAACATATATATGCATGATTAAATCACTATGAATTTTTTTTGACAACCTTAGGGCACATATATGCATGATTGAGTCACTATGAATTTTTTTTGACAATGTTAGTACATATACATGCATGATTGAGTCACTATGAAATTTTTTTGACCGACTTAGAATACACATATGCATGATTGAATGACTATGAATTTTTTTTGAAAGCCTTAATACTAATATATGCATGATTGAATCACTATAATTTTTGTTTTGATAGCCTTAGAACACATATATGCATGATTGAATCACTATAAAATATTTTTCACAACCTTAGACACATATATGCTTTGATTAAATCACTATAATTTTTTTTGACAACCTTAAAAAACATATATTCATGATTGAATTACTTTGATTTTTTTTTTATAAACAATAGAATACATATATGCTTGATTGAATCATTATGATTATTTTTTTGATAGCCTTAGAACACATGTTTGCCGGATTGAATCACTATGAAATATTTTTGACAGCCTTAGAACACAAATATGTAACATTTAATCACTATATTTTTTTTGACAGCTTACAACACATATATTCATGATTGAATCACTATAAATTTTTTTTTGACAACCTTAGAACACATATATGCAAAGATTGAATCACTATGAAATTTTTATGACAGCCTTATAACATATATTTGCATGATTGAGTCGCTATGAAATTTTTTTGATAACCTTAGAACACATATATCCATAATTGAATCACTATGATTTTTTTTTTACAATGATAGAACACATATATGCATGATTGAGTCACTATGAATTTTTTTGAAAGCCTTAGAACATATATACGCATGATTGTATCACTATAATTTTTTTTTACTGCATTAGAACACGTATGTATGATTGAATCACCATAATTTTTTTTTCACAACCTTAGAACACATATATGCAAGATTGAATCACTATGAAATTTTTGGGACTGCCTCAGAACACATATATGCATGATTGACTCAGTATAATTTTTTTTTGACAAAATTAGAACACATATATGCATGATTGAATCACTAGAATTTCAGAACACATATATTTATGATTGAATCACTATGATTTTTTTTATAATGTTCGAAAACATATATGCATGATTGAGTCACAATGAATTTTTTTTGACAGCCTTAGAACACACATACGCAAGATTGAATGACTATGAAATTGTTTGGAAAGCCTTAGGACACATATATGCCTGATTGAATCACTACAATTTTTTTTTGATAGCATTAGAACATATATATCCATGATTGAATCACCATAATTTTTTTTTGACAACCACAGAACACATACATGAAAGATTGAATCAATATGAAAGTTTTTGGACAGCATTAGAAAACATATATGCAAGATCGAATCACCATAAAATTTTTATGACATGCTTAGAATACAAATATGCATGATTGAATCAGTATGAATTTTTTTTGAAAGCCTAAGAAGACATATATGCAAGATTGAATCACTATAAAAAAATTTGAAGAGCCTTAGAATAAATATATGCAAGTTTGAATTTTTAGTGACAACCTTAGAATACATATATGCATGATTGAATCACTATGATTTTTTTTTTACAGCCTTTGAACACACATGTGCATGATTGAATCACTATGAATTTTTTTTGACAACATTAGAACACATGTAGGAATGATTGAATCACTAAAATTTTTTGTTGACAACCTTAGAATGCGTATATGCATGATTGAACCACTAAGAATTTTTTTGACAACCTTAGACACATATATGCATCATTAAATCAATATAATTTTTTTTTGACAGACTGAAAACACATATATGCATGATTGAGTTTCTATGAATTTTTTTTAACAACCTTAGAATATATATTTGCTTGATTGATTCAATGTAAAAATTTTTTGAGAGCCTTAGAAGACATATATGCAAGATTGAATGACTATAAGGTTTTTTGACAACCATAAAACACATATATGCAACATTGTATCACTATAAATTTTTTTGATAGCCTTAGAACACATATATGTATGATTGAATCACTATAACTTTTTTTTGACAACCTTAGAACAAATAGGTGCAAGATTAAATCACTATAAACTTTTTTTGACAACCTTAGAACACATATATGCAAGATTGAATCACTATGAAATTTTTTTGACAGCCTTACAACAAATATATGCATGATTGAATCACTATGATTTTTTTTTAAAATGTTAGAACACATAAATGCATGATTGAGTCACTTTGAATTTTTTTGGACAGCCTTAGAGCACACGTATGCACGATTGAATGAATATGTGTTTTTTTTGAAATCCTTAGAACACATATATGCTTGAGTGAATCACTACAAATTTTTTTTGACAGCATTAGAACACATATATGTAAGATTGAATTCCCATGAATTTTTTTTGACAAGCTTAGAACAAATACATGCAAGATTGAATCCCTATGAATTTTTTTGGACAGCCTTAGAACACATATATGCAGGATTGAATCACTACGAATTTTTTTGACAACCTTAGAACACATATATGGATTATTGTATCACTATCATTTTTTTTGACAGCATTAGAACAAATATATGCATGATTGAATAACAAGAAATTTGTTTTAACAACCTTAGAACACATATATGCCTGATTGAATCATTATAATTTTTTTTTGATAGATTTTGACACATATATAAATGATTGAATCACAGTAAAATTTTTTGACAGACTTAGAACACATATATAAATGATTAAATTTTTTTGGATAGCCTTATAACACATATATGCCTGATTGAATCACTATGATTTTTTTTTTACAGCCTTAGAACACATATATGCAAGATTGAATCAATATGAAATTTTTTTGAGAGCCTTATAATATATATATATATATATGTATATATATATATATATATGTATATATATATATATATATATATGCAAGATTGAAATTTTTTGGATTGCCTTAGAACACATATATGCACAATTGAATCACTATGAAATTTTTTTGACAGCCTTAAAACAAATTTGTGCATGATTAAAACACACTAATTTTTTTTTTGACAACCTTAGAACATAAATATATATGATTAAAATACTATGATTTTTTTTTTACAAACTTAGTATACATATATGCAAGATTGAATCACTATGAAATTTTTTTGAGATCCTTATAATACATATATGCAAGATTGAAATTTTTTTTATTGCGTTAGAACACATATATTCATAATTGAATTACTATGATTTTTTTTGACAACCTTAGAAAACATAAATATGCATGATTAAATGACTTTGAATTTTTTTTTACAACCTTAGAACACATATATACAAGATTAAATCACAATGACTTTTTTTTGACAGCTATAGAACATAAATATGCATGATTAAATGACTATGATTTTTTTTTGACAACTTTAGAACACATATATGCATGATTGAATGACTACAAAGTTTTTTTGACCACATTAGAAAATATATATGCATGTTTGAATCAATATGAATTTTTTTTGACAGCCTTAGAATACCTATATACATGATTGAATCACTATAAATTTTTATTGACAGCCTTAGAATACATATATTCATGATTGAGTCACTATGAAATTTCTTTCACAGCCTTAGAAAAAATATATGTATGATTGAATCACTATAAATTTTTTTTAACAACCTTAGAACACATATATGCAAGATTGAATCACTATGATTTTTTTTTGACAGCCTTATAACACACATATGCATGATTGATTCACTATGAAATTTTTTTGACAGCCTTAGAATACATATATGCGTGATTGAGTCACAATGATTTTTTTTTACTGCATTAGAACACATATATGCATGACTGAATCTCTATAATTTTTTTGTGACAACCTTTGACCACATATATGCATGGTTGGATCACTATATTTTTTTTTTACAGCCTTAGAACACAAATCTGCATGTTTGAATCACTATGACTTTTTTTTGACAACCTTAGAATACATATATGCTTGATTGATTCACTATAAATTTTTTTTGACAGCCTTAAAACACATATATGCTTGATTGATTCACTATCAATTTTTTTTGACATCCTTCAAATACATATGTGCATGATTGAATCACTTTGATTTTTTTTTTGACAACCTTGGAACACGTCTATGCAGGATTGAATCATCTAATTTTTTCTGACTGCATTAGAACACATATATGTATGATTGAATCTGTAAATATATATATTTTTTAAATCCTTTGCATACATATATTTGCATATTTGAATCACTCTAAAATTTTTTTGACAACCTTAGAACACATATATGCATGATTTTATCACTATGAAAATTTTTTAATAGCATTAGAACGAATGTATTCATGATTGAATACCAAGGATTTTTTGTTTACAACCTTAGAACACATATATGCATGATTGACTCACTATAATTTTTTTTTGACAACCTCAGAACACATATATGAAAGATTAAATCTCTGTGAAATTTTTTTGATAGCCTTAAAACACATATATGCATGATTGAATCATAGTGAATTTTATTTGATCATTAAATCACTATAATGTATTTTTGACAGCCTTAGAACTCATATATGCATGATTAAATCACAATGAATTTTTTTTATAGCCTTAGAACACATATATGCATGATTGAATTACTATGATTTTTTTTTAACAACCATAGAAAACATATACGCTTGATTAAACCATTATGAAATGTTTTTGACAGCTTTAGAACACATATATGCAAGATTGAATCACTACGAAATATTTTTGACAGCCTTAGAACATATATATGCAGCATTGAATCACTACAAAAAAAATTTGATAGCCTTAGGAAACATATATGCTTGATTGAATCACTATAAATTTTTTTTGACAACCTTAGAACACATATATGCAAGATGGAATCACTATGAAATTTTTTTGACTGCCTTACGACACTTATATGCATGACTGAGTCACTATGAAATCTTTTTGACAGCCTTAGAACATACATAAGCATGATTGAATGACTATGAATTTTTTTTGAAAGGCTTAGAATACGTATATGTATGATTGAATAACTATAATTTTTTTTATCATCATTAGAACACATATATGCATGATTGAATCACCATAAAACTTTTTTGACAACCTTGGAACACATTTATGCAAGATTCAATCACCATGAAATTTTTTGGATAGCATTAGAACACATACATGGATGATTGAATCGCAATGATTTTTTTTTTGACAACCTTAGAACACATATATGCATGATTGAATTACCATGATTTTTTTTTAACAGCATTAGAACACATATATGCATGATTGAATCACTATAAATTTTTTTTGACATCCTTAGAATTTTTTTTTGCATGATTGAATCACTATTAAAAAAATTTCACAGCCTAAGAAGACATATATGCATAATTGAATCTCTAAGAAATTTTTTTGACAACCTTAGAACACATATATGCATGATTGTATCACTATGAAAATTTTTTGACAACTTTAAAACAAATATATTCATGATTGAAACACTACAATTTTCTTTTCACAACCTCAGAACACATATATGCATGATTGAATCACTATAAAAATTTTCTGACAAGCTCAGAACACAGTTATACCAGATTGAATCAATGTGACATTTATTCGACAGCCATAGAACACATATATAAATGATTGAATTTTTTTGGATAGCCTTATAACACATATATGCATGATTGAATCACTATAATTTTTTTTTTACAAACTTAGAACACATATATGCAAGATTGAATCACTATGTATTTTTTTGAGAGCCTTAGATTACATATATGCAAGATTGAATTTTTTTGGACAGCCTTAGAACACATATATGCATGATTGAATCACTACGAATTTTTTTGACAACCTTAGAACACATATATGCATGATTGAATCATAATACATTTTTTTTGACAGCCTTAGAACATATATATGCATGATTGAATCACTATAAAAATTTTTGGGCAGCCTTAGAACACATACATACAAGATTAAATCACTATGAATTTTTTTTGACAGCCTTAGAATACATATATGCATGATTTAATCACTATTCATTTTTTTGACAGCCTTAGAACCCAAATATGCAAGATTAAATCACTGAAATTTTTTAGAGCCTTAGAAGACACATATGCATGATTGAGTCACTATGTATTTTATGACAACCTTAGAACACATACATGCATGATTGAATCACTATGAATTGTTTTTACAACCTTAGACACAAATATGTCTGATTAAATCACTATAATTTTTTTTTTACAGCTTTAGAACACATATATGCATAATTGAATAACTATGAATTTTTTTGACAACCATAGAATACATATATGCTTAATTGAATCACTATAAATTTTTTTTGACAACCCTAGCAGACATATATGCATGATTGAATCACTATAATTTTGTTTTCACAGCCTTAGAACATATATATATTTGATTGAATCACTATGATTTTTTTTTGGAAAACTTAGAACACATATATGCATGATTGTATCACTATGATTTTTTTTTTACAGCATTAGAACAAATATATGCATGATGAAATCACTAGAATTTTTTTTGACAACCTCAAAACACATATGCATGATTGCATCACTATAAAATTTTTTTGACAGCCTCAAAACACATATATGCAATATTGAATCACTATAATTTTTTTTTGACAGCCTTATTACACATATATGCATGATTGAATCACTGTGATTTTTTTTTGGCAGCCTTAGAACACATATATAAATGATTAAAAATTTTAGGACAGCTTTATAACACATATATGCATGATTGAATCACCTTGAATTTTTTTTCACAACCTTATAACACGTATATGCATGATTGAATCACTATGAAATGTTTTTTAGAGCCTTAGAATACATATATGCATGATTGAATCATTTTGATGTTTTTTTGATAGCCTTCGAATACATCCATTCATGAATGAATCACATTGAATTTTTTTGACAACCTTAGACACATATATGCATGATTAAATCACTATATTTTTTTTTGGATAGCCTTAGAACACATATATGCATGATTGAGTTACTATGATTTTTTTAACAACCATGGAATAGATATTTGCTTGATTAAATTATTATGAATTTTGTTTGGACAGCCATAAAACACAAATATGGAAGATTGAATCACTACAAAATATTTTTGACAGCCTTAGAACACATATATGCAACGTAGAATCACTATAACTTTTTTGTGACAGCCTTAGAACACATATATGCATGACTGAATCACTATAAATTTTTTTTGACAACCTTCGAACACATATATGAAAAGATTGAATCACTATAATATTTTTTTTAACAGCCTTAGAACATATATATGCATGATTAAATCACTATGAATTTTTTTTGACAACCTTAGGGCACATATATGCATGATTGAGTCACTATGAATTTTTTTTGACAATGTTAGTACATATACATGCATGATTGAGTCACTATGAAATTTTTTTGACCGACTTAGAATACACATATGCATGATTGAATGACTATGAATTTTTTTTGAAAGCCTTAATACTAATATATGCATGATTGAATCACTATAATTTTTGTTTTGATAGCCTTAGAACACATAGATGCATGATTGAATCACTATAAAATATTTTTCACAACCTTAGACACATATATGCTTTGATTAAATCACTATAATTTTTTTTGACAACCTTAAAAAACATATATTCATGATTGAATTACTTTGATTTTTTTTTTATAAACAATAGAATACATATATGCTTGATTGAATCATTATGATTATTTTTTTGATAGCCTTAGAACACATGTATGCCGGATTGAATCACTATGAAATATTTTTGACAGCCTTAGAACACAAATATGTAACATTTAATCACTATATTTTTTTTGACAGCTTACAACACATATATTCATGATTGAATCACTATAAATTTTTTTTTGACAACCTTAGAACACATATATGCAAAGATTGAATCACTATGAAATTTTTATGACAGCCTTATAACATATATTTGCATGATTGAGTCGCTATGAAATTTTTTTGATAACCTTAGAACACATATATCCATAATTGAATCACTATGATTTTTTTTTTACAATGATAGAACACATATATGCATGATTGAGTCACTATGAATTTTTTTGAAAGCCTTAGAACATATATACGCATGATTGTATCACTATAATTTTTTTTTACTGCATTAGAACACGTATGTATGATTGAATCACCATAATTTTTTTTTCACAACCTTAGAACACATATATGCAAGATTGAATCACTATGAAATTTTTGGGACTGCCTCAGAACACATATATGCATGATTGACTCAGTATAATTTTTTTTTGACAAAATTAGAACACATATATGCATGATTGAATCACTAGAATTTCAGAACACATATATTTATGATTGAATCACTATGATTTTTTTTATAATGTTCGAAAACATATATGCATGATTGAGTCACAATGAATTTTTTTTGACAGCCTTAGAACACACATACGCAAGATTGAATGACTATGAAATTGTTTGGAAAGCCTTAGGACACATATATGCCTGATTGAATCACTACAATTTTTTTTTGATAGCATTAGAACATATATATCCATGATTGAATCACCATAATTTTTTTTTGACAACCACAGAACACATACATGAAAGATTGAATCAATATGAAAGTTTTTGGACAGCATTAGAAAACATATATGCAAGATCGAATCACCATAAAATTTTTATGACATGCTTAGAATACAAATATGCATGATTGAATCAGTATGAATTTTTTTTGAAAGCCTAAGAAGACATATATGCAAGATTGAATCACTATAAAAAAATTTGAAGAGCCTTAGAATAAATATATGCAAGTTTGAATTTTTAGTGACAACCTTAGAATACATATATGCATGATTGAATCACTATGAATTTTTTTTTACAGCCTTTGAACACACATATGCATGATTGAATCACTATGAATTTTTTTTGACAACATTAGAACACATGTAGGAATGATTGAATCACTAAAATTTTTTGTTGACAACCTTAGAATGCGTATATGCATGATTGAACCACTATGAATTTTTTTGACAACCTTAGACACATATATGCATCATTAAATCAATATAATTTTTTTTTGACAGACTGAAAACACATATATGCATGATTGAGTTTCTATGAATTTTTTTTAACAACCTTAGAATATATATTTGCTTGATTGATTCAATGTAAAAAATTTTTGAGAGCCTTAGAAGACATATATGCAAGATTGAATGACTATAAGGTTTTTTGACAACCATAAAACACATATATGCAACATTGTATCACTATAAATTTTTTTGATAGCCTTAGAACACATATATGTATGATTGAATCACTATAACTTTTTTTTGACAACCTTAGAACAAATATGTGCAAGATTAAATCACTATAAACTTTTTTTGACAACCTTAGAACACATATATGCAAGATTGAATCACTATGAAATTTTTTTGACAGCCTTACAACAAATATATGCATGATTGAATCACTATGATTTTTTTTTAAAATGTTAGAACACATATATGCATGATTGAGTCACTTTGAATTTTTTTGGACAGCCTTAGAGCACACGTATGCACGATTTAATGAATATGTGTTTTTTTTTAAATCCTTAGAACACATATATGCTTGAGTGAATCACTACAAATTTTTTTTGACAGCATTAGAACACATATATGTAAGATTGAATTCCCATGAATTTTTTTTGACAAGCTTAGAACAAATACATGCAAGATTGAATCCCTATGAATTTTTTTGGACAGCCTTATAACACATATATGCAGGATTGAATCACTACGAATTTTTTTGACAACCTTAGAACACATATATGGATTATTGTATCACTATCATTTTTTTTGACAGCATTAGAACAAATATATGCATGATTGAATAACAAGAAATTTGTTTTAACAACCTTAGAACACATATATGCCTGATTGAATCATTATAAAATTTTTTTGATAGCTTTTGACATATATATAAATGATTGAATCACAGTAAATTTTTTTGACAGACTTAAAACACATATATAAATGATTAAAATTTTTTGGATAGCCTTGTAACACATATATGCCTAATTGAATCACTATGATTTTTTTTTTATAGCTTTAGAACACATATATGCAAGATTGAATCAATATGAAATTTTTTTGAGAGCCTTATAATATATATATATATATATATATATATATATATATATATACAAGATTGAAATTTTTTGGATTGCCTTAGAACACATATATGCACGATTGAATCACTATGAAATTTTTTTGACAGACCTAAAACACGTATGTGCATGATTAAAACACACTAATTTTTTTTTTGACAACCTTAGAACATAAATATGCATGATTAAAATACTATGATTTTTTTTTTACAAACTTAGAATACATATATGCAAGATTGAATCACTATAAAATTTTTTTAAGAGCCTTAGAATAAATATATGCAAGTTTGAATTTTTAGTGACAACCTTAGAATACATATATGCATGATTGAATCACTATGAATTTTTTTTGACAGCCTTAGAACACACATATGCATGATTGAATCACTATGATTTTTTTTTTACAACATTAGAACATATGTAGGAATGATTGAATCACTAAAATTTTTTGTTGACAACCTTAGAATGTGTATATGCATGATTGAACCACTATGAATTTTTTTTGACAACCTTAGACACATATATGCATGATTAAATCAATATAATTTTTTTTTGAGAGACTGAAAACACATATATGCATGATTGAGTTTCTATGATTTTTTTTTAACAACCTTAGAATATATATATGCTTGATTGATTCAATGTAATTTTTTTTTGAGAGCCTTAGAACACATATATGCAAGATTGAATCACTATAAGGTTTTTTTACAACCATAAAACACATATATGCAACATTGTATCACTATAAATTTTTTTGATAGCCTTAGAACACATATATGTATGATTGAATCACTATAACCTTTTTTTGACAACCTTAGAACAAATATGTGCAAGATTAAATCACTATGAACTTTTTTTGACAACCTTAGAACACATATATGCAAGATTGAATCACTATGAAATTTTTTTGACAGCCTTATAACAAATATATGCATGATTGAATCACTATGATTTTTTTTTTTAAATGTTAGAACACATATATGCATGATTGAGTCACTATGAATTTTTTTGGACAGCCTTAGAGCACACGTATGCACGATTGAATGAATATGTGTTTTTTTTGAAATCCTTAGAACACATATATGCTTGAGTGAATCACTACAATTTTTTTTTGACAGCAATAGAACACATATATGTAAGATTGAATTCCCATGAATTTTTTTTGACAAGCTTAGAACAAATACATGCAAGATTGAATCCCTATGAATTTTTTTGGACAGCCTTAGAACACATATATGCAGGATTGAATCACTATGAATTTTTTTGACAACCTTAGAACACATATATGGATTATTGTATCACTATCATTTTTTTTGACAGCATTAGAACAAATATATGCATGATTGAATAACAAAAAATTTGTTTTAACAACCTTAGAACACATATATGCCTGATTGAATCATTATAAAATTTTTTTGATAGCTTTTGACATATATATAAATGATTGAATCACAGTAAATTTTTTTGACAGACTTAGAACACATATATAAATGATTAAAATTTTTTGGATAGCCTTGTAACACATATATGCCTAATTGAATCACTATGATTTTTTTTTATAGCTTTAGAACACATATATGCAAGATTGAATCAATATGAAATTTTTTTGAGAGCCTTATAATATATATATATATATATATATATATATATATATATATATATATATATATATATATATATATATATATATAGATATATATGCAAGATTGAAATTTTTTGGATTGCCTTAGAACACATATATGCACGATTGAATCACTATGAAATTTTTTTGACAGCCTTAAAACACGTATGTGCATGATTAAAACACACTAATTTTTTTTTTGACAACCTTAGAACATAAATATGCATGATTAAAATACTATGATTTTTTTTTTACAAACTTAGAATACATATATGCAAGATTGAATCACTATAAAATTTTTTTAAGAGCCTTAGAATAAATATATGCAAGTTTGAATTTTTAGTGACAACCTTAGAATACATATATGCATGATTGAATCACTATGAATTTTTTTTGACAGCCTTAGAACACACATATGCATGATTGAATCACTATGATTTTTTTTTTACAACATTAGAACATATGTAGGAATGATTGAATCACTAAAATTTTTTGTTGACAACCTTAGAATGCGTATATGCATGATTGAACCAGTATGAATTTTTTTTGACAACCTTAGACACATATATGCATGATTAAATCAATATAATTTTTTTTTGACAGACTGAAAACACATATATGCATGATTGAGTTTCTATGATTTTTTTTTAACAACCTTAGAATATATATATGCTTGATTGATTCAATGTAATTTTTTTTTGAGAGCCTTAGAACACATATATGCAAGATTGAATCACTATAAGGTTTTTTTACAACCATAAAACACATATATGCAACATTGTATCACTATGAATTTTTTTTATAGCCTTAGAACACATATATGTATGATTGAATCACTATAACCTTTTTTTGACAACCTTAGAACAAATATGTGCAAGATTAAATCACTATGAACTTTTTTTGACAACCTTAGAACACATATATGCAAGATTGAATCACTATGAAATTTTTTTGACAGCCTTATAACAAATATATGCATGATTGAATCACTATGATTTTTTTTTTTAAATGTTAGAACACATATAAGCATGATTGAGTCACTATGAATTTTTTTGGACAGCCTTAGAGCACACGTATGCACGATTGAATGAATATGTGTTTTTTTTGAAATCCTTAGAACACATATATGCTTGAGTGAATCACTACAAATTTTTTTTGACAGCATTAGAACACATATATGTAAGATTGAATTCCCATGATTTTTTTTTGACAAGCTTAGAACAAATACATGCAAGATTGAATCCCTATGAATTTTTTTGGACAGCCTTAGAACACATATATGCAGGATTGAATCACTACGAATTTTTTTGACAACCTTAGAACACATATATGGATTATTGTGTCACTATCATTTTTTTTTGACAGCATTAGAACAAATATATGCATGATTGAATAACAAGAAATTTGTTTTAACAACCTTAGAACACATATATGCCTGATTGAATCATTATAATTTTTTTTTGATAGCTTTTGACACATATATAAATGATTGAATCACAGTAAAATTTTTTGATAGACTTAGAACACATATATAAATGATTAAAATTTTTTGGATAGCCTTATAAGACATATATGCTTGATTGAATCACTATGATTTTTTTTTACAGCCTTAGAACACATATATGCAAGATTGAATCAATATGAAATTTTTTTGAGAGCCTTATAATATATATATATATATATATATATATATATATATATATATATGCAAGATTGAAATTTTTTGGATTGCCTTAGAACACATATATGCACGATTGAATCACTATAAATTTTTTTTGACAGCCTTAAAACACATATGTGCATGATTAAAACACACTAATTTTTTTTTGACAACCTTAGAACATAAATATGCATGATTAAAATACTATGATTTTTTTTTTTACAAACTTAGAATACATATATGCAAGATTGAATCACTATGAAATTTTTTTGAGAGCCTTATAATACATATATGCAAGATTGAAATTTTTTTGATTGCGTTAGAACACATATATTCATAATTGAATCACTATGATATTTTTTGACAACCTTAGAAAACATAAATATGCATGATTAAATGAATTTGAATTTTTTTTGACAACCTTAGAACACATATATACAAGATTAAATCACAATGACTTTTTTTTGACAGCTATAGAACATAAATATGCATGATTAAATGACTATGATTTTTTTTTGACAACTTTTGAACACATATATACATGATTGAATGACTATAAATTTTTTTTGACCACATTAGAAAATATATATGCATGTTTGAATCAATATGAATTTTTTTGACAGCCTTAGAATACATATATACATGATTGAATCACTATAAATTTTTATTGACAGCCTTAGAATACATATATGCATGATTGAGTCACTATGAATTTTTTTTCACAGCCTTAGAAAAAATATATGTATGATTGAATCACTATAAATTTTTTTAACAACCTTAGAACACATATATGCAAGATTGAATCACTTTGAATTTTTTTTGACAGCCTTATAACACACATATGCATGATTGATTCACTATGAAATTTTTTGGACAGCCTTAGCATACATATATGCATTAGAACACATATATGCATGACTGAATCTCTATAATTTTTTTGTGACAACCTTTGACCACATATATGCATGGTTGAATCACTATATATATTTTTTACAGCCTTAGAACACAAATCTGCATGTTTGAATCACTATGAATTTTTTTTGACAACCTTAGAATACATATATGCTTGATTGATTCACTATAATTTTTTTTTGAGAGCCTTAAAACACATATATGCTTGATTGATTCACTATAAAATTTTTTTGACGTCCTTCAAATACATATGTGCATGATTAAATCACTTTGAAATTTTTTTGACAACCTTGGAACACGTCTATGCAGGATTGAATCACTCTGATTTTTTCTGACTGCATTAGAACACATATATGCATGATTGAATCTGTATATATATATATTTTTTAAATCCTTAACATACATATATTTGCATATTTGAATCACTCTGAATTTTTTTTGACAACCTTAGAACATATATATGCATGATTTTATCACTATGAAATTTTTTTAATAGCATTAGACCGAATGTATTCATGATTGAATACCAAGGATTTTTTGTTGACAACCTTAGAACACATATATGCATGATTGACTCACTATAAAAAATTTTTGACAACCTGAGAACACATATATGAAAGATTGAATCTCTGTGAAATTTTTTTGATAGCCTTAAAACACATATATGCATGATTGAATCATAGTGAATTTTATTTGATCATGAAATCACTATAAAGTATTTTTGACAGCCTTAGAACTCATATATGCATGATTGAATCACAATGAATTTTTTTTATAGCCTTAGAACACATATATGCATGATTGAATTACTATGAATTTTTTTTAACAACCATAGAAAACATATATGCTTGATTGAACCGTTATGAAATGTTTTTGACAGCTTTAGAACACATATATGCAAGATTGAATCACTACGAAATATTTTTGACAGCCTTAGAACATATATATACAGCATTGAATCACTACAAAAAAATTTTGATAGCCTTAGAAAACATATATGCTTGATTGAATCACTATAAATTTTTTTTGACAACCTTAGAACATATATATGCAAGATGGAATCACTATGAAATTTTTTTGACTGCCTTACGACACATATATGCATGACTGAATCACTATGAATTTTTTTTGACAGCCTTAGAAAAAATATATGCATGACTGAATCACTATAAATTTTTCTATACAATGTTAGAACACATATATGCATGATTGAGTCACTATAAAATTCTTGCTATAGCCTTAGAACATACATAAGCATGAGTGAATGACTGTGAATTTTTTTTAAAGGCTTAGAATACATATATGTATAATTGAATCACTATAAATTTTTTTATCATCATTAGAACACATATATGCATGATTGAATCACCATAAAAAAAATTTGACAACCTTAGAACACATTTACGCAAGATTCAATCACCATGAAATTTTTTGGATCGCATTAGAACACATATATGGATGATTGAATCGCAATGATTTTTTTTTTACAACCCTAGAACACATATATGCATGATTGAATTACCATGAATTTTATTTTTAGCAGCATTAGAACACATATATGCATGATTCAATCACTATAAATTTTTTTTGACATCCTTAGAATTTTTTTTTCATGATTGAATCACTATTAAAAAAATTTCACAGCCTAAGAAGACATATATGCATGATTGAATCTCTAAGAATTTTTTTTGACAACCTTAGAACACATATATGCATGATTGTATCACTATAAAAATTTTTTGACAACATTAAAACAAATGTATTCATGATTGAAACACTATAATTTTTTTTTCACAACCTCAGAACACATATATGCATGATTGAATCACTATAAGAATTTTCTGACAAGCTCAGAACACAGTTATACAAGATTGAATCCATGTGACATTTTTTTGACAGCCATAGAACACATATATAAATGATTGATTTTTTTTGGATAGCCTTATAACACATATATGCATGATTGAATCACTATAAATTTTTTTTGACAAACTTAGAACACATATATGCAAGATTGAATCACTATGTATTTTTTTCAGAGCCTTAGATTACATATATGCAAGATTGAATTTTTTTGGACAGCCTTAGAACACATATATGCATGATTGAATCACTACGATTTTTTTTGACAGCCTTAGAACACATATATGCATGATTGAATCATAATAAATTTTTTTTGACAGCCTTAGAACATATATATGCATGATTGAATCTCTATAAAAATTTTTGGGCAGCCTTAGAACACATATATACAAGATTAAATCACTATGAATTTTTTTGACAGCCTTAGAATACATATATGCATGATTTAATCACTATTCATTTTTTTTGACAGCCTTAGAAAACAAATATGCAAGATTAAATCACTGAAATTTTTTAGAGCCTTAGAAGACACATATGCATGATTAAGTCACTATGTATTTTATGACAACCTTAGAACACATAAATGCATGATTGAATCACTATGAATTGTTTTTACAACCTTAGACACAAATATGTCTGATTAAATCACTATAATTTTTTTTGACAGCTTTAGAACACATATATTTATAATTGAATAACTATGAATTTTTTTGACAACCATAGAATACATATTTGCTTTATTGAATCACTGTAATTTTTTTTTGACAACCTTAGCAGACATATATGCATGATTGAATCACTATAATTTTGTTTTGACAGCCTTAGAACATATATATATTTGATTGAATCACTATGATTTTTTTTTGGAATACTTAGAACACATATATGCATGATTGTATCACTATGATTTTTTTTTACTGCATTAGAACAAATATATGCATGATTAAATCACTAGAATTTTTTTTGACAAACTCAAAACACATATGCATGATTGCATCACTATAATTTTTTTTTGACAGCCTCAAAACACATATATGCAATATTGAATCACTATAATTTTTTTTTGACAGCCTTATTACACATATATGCATGACTGAATCACTATGATTTTTTTTTGGCAGCCTTAGAACACATATATAAATGATTAAAAATTTTAGGACAGCCTTATAACATATATATGCATGATTGAATCACTATGATTTTTTTTTGACAAACTTATGACACATATATGCATGATTGAATCACCATAACATTTTTTTGACGGCCTTAAAACACATATATGCATGATTGAATCATTATGATTTTTTTTTGACATCCTTAGAACACAAATATGCAAGATTGAATCACTATGAAATTTATTTATAGCCTTAGAATATATATATGCAAGATTGAAATTTTTTTGACAGCCTTAGAACACATATATGCATGATTGAATCATAATGAATTTTGTTTGACATACTTGGAATATATATATGCATGATTGAATCACAATGATTTTTTTTTTACAGCCTTAGAACACACATATGCATGATTGAATCAAAATGAATTTTTTTGACAACCATAGAATATATATATGCATGATTAAATCATAATGATTTTTTTTGACATCCTTAGAAAACATATATGTATGATTAAATGACTATGAATTTTTTTTATAACCTTAAAACACGTATATGCATGATTGAATCACTACAATTTTTTTTTTACTCCATTAGAACACATATATGCAAGATTGAATCACTATAAATTTTTTTGACAGCCTTAGAAAACATATTTGCATGATTGAATCACTATAATTTTTTTTTTTACAGCCTTAGAACACATATATGCATGATTGAATCACGATGAAAGTTTTTTGACAACCTTAGAAGACATATATGCATGATTGAATCACCATGATTTTTTTTTACAGCATCAGAACACATATATGCAACATTGAATCACTATAATTTCTTTTTGACAACCTCAGAACACACATATAAGTGATTGAATCACTATGAATTTTTTTGACAACCTTAGAACATATATATGCTTGATTATATCACTATGAATTTTTTTTGACAGGATTAGAACAAATATATGCATGATTGAATCACTAGAATTTTTTTTGACAACCTCAGAACCCCTATATGCATGATTAAATCACTATAAAGAATTTTTGACAACCTCAGAACACATATATGCAAGATTGAATCATTGTGATTTTTTTTTGACAGTCTTAGAACACTTATATGCATGATTGAATCATTGTGATTTTTTTTTGACAGTCTTAGAACACATATATGCATGAAAGAAATTTTTTGGATTGTCTGATAACTCATATATGCATGTTTGAATCACTATGAATTTTTTTTGACAACCTTAGAACACATATGCATGATTGAATCACCATAATTTTTTGTTGACATTCTTTGAATACATATATGCATGATTTAATCACTATTAATTTTTTTTTACAGTCTTACAACAGATATATGCAAGATTGAATCACTGTGAAATTTATTTTGACAGTCTTACAACAAATAAATGCATGATTGAATTACTATGAATTTTTTTTAACAACCATAGAATACATATATGCTTGATTGAATCATTATGAATTTTTTTTTCAGCCTTAGAACATTTATATGCACGATTGAATCACAATGAAATAGTTTTTTCAAACTTAAAACACATATATGCAGCATTGAATCACTATAAAAAAAATTTGACAGCCTTAGAACACATATATACTAGATTGGATCAGTATAATTTTTTTTTGTCAACCTTAGAACACATATATGCAAGATTAAATCACTATAAATTTTTTTTTTTAACAGCCTTAGAACACATATATGCATGATTGAATCACTATGAATTTTTTTTGACAATGTTACAACACACATATGCATGATTGAGTCACTATGAATTTTTTTTAACAGGCTCAGAAAACACATATGCATGATTGAATGACTATGAATTTTTTTTGAAAGCCTTAGACACATATATGCATGATTAAATTGCTTAAATTTTTTTTGATAGCCTTAGAACACATATATGCATGATTGAATTACTTTGATTTTTTTTTTAAGAACTACAGAATACATATATGCTTTACAGAATCATTATGAATTTTTTTTGACAGCCTTAGAATACATTTAGGAAAGATTGAATCACTAAGAAATATTTTTGACAGCCTTAGAACACATGTAAGCAACAATGAATTACTATAAACATTTTGTGACGGCCTTAGAACACATATATGCATGATTGAATCACTAAAAATTTTTTTTGACAACCTCAGAACACATATATGCAAGATTGAATCACTATGAATTTTTGTTCACTACCTTAGAACACATATATGCATGATTGAATCACTATGAATTTTTTTTTACAGTCTTAGAACACATATATGTATCATTGAATCACTATGAATTTTTTTTCTGATGTTAGAACACATATTTGCTTGATTGAGTCACTATGATTTTTTTTTGACAGCCTTAGAACACACATATGCATGACTGAATGACTATGATTTTTTTTTAAAGCCTTAGAACACAAATATGCATGATTGAATCACTATAATTTTTTTTAACACAATAAAACACATATATGTGTGATTGAATCACCATAAAATTTTTTTGACAACTTAGAACACATATATCCAAGATTGAATCACTATGAAATTTTGTAGACAACCTTAGAACACATATACGCTTGATTGAATCACAATGAAATTATTTTGACAATCTAAGAACACATATATGTATGATAGAACCGCCATGAATTTTCTTGACAGCATTAGAAGAAATATATGCATGATTGAAACACTACAAATTTTTTTTGACAACCTTAGAACACATATATCATGATTGAATCACCTTAATTTTTTTTGAGAGCCTAAGAACACATATATGCTTTATTAAATCACTTTAATTTTTTTTTGACAACCTTAGAACACATATATTCATGATTGTATCACTATGAATTTTTTTTGACAACATTAGAACAAACATATGCATCATTAAATCACTAGAATTTTTTTTTGACAACCTCAAAACACATATATGCTTGATTGGATCATTATGAATTGTTTTTTATGACCTTAGAACACGTATATGCATGATTGTGTCACAATGAATTTTGTTTGACAACATTAGACCAAATATATACATGATTTAATCACTAGAATTTTTTTGTGACAACCTCAGAACACATATATGCATGATTGAATCACTAAATTTTTTTTGACAGCCTTAGAACACATATATGCAAGATTGAACCAATGTGACATTTTTTTGGCAGCCTTAGAACACATATATAAATGATTCAAAAATTTTGGCTAGCCTTATAACACATATATGCATGATTGAATCACTATGAATTTTTTTTGACATCCTTAGAACACATATATGCATGATTGAATCACCATAAATTTCTTTTGACACCCTTAGAACACATATATGCAAGATCAAATCACTATTAATTTTTTTTGACAATTTTAGAACACATATATGCAAGATTGAATCACTATGATTTTTTTTTGAGATTCTTAGAATATATATATGCAAAATTGAATTTTTTTGACAGTCTTAGAACACATATATGCATGATTGAATCATTATGAATTTTTTTGACAGCCTTAGAACACATATATCCATGATTGAATCATAATGAATTTTTTCGACAGCCTTAGAACACATACATGCATGATTGAATCACTATGAAATTTTTTTGACAGCCTTAGAACACATATATGCATGATTGAATCACTATGAATTTTTTTTGACAGCCTTAGAATACATATATGCATGATTCAATCACTATGAATTTTTTTTGACATCCTTAGAGCACATATATACAAGATTGAATCACTATGAATTTTTTTGAGAGCCTTAGAATACATATATGGAAAATTAAATTTTTTTTGACAGCCTTAGAATAAATATATGCATGATTGAGTCACTATGAAATTTTTTGACAGCCTTAGAACACATATTTGCCTGATTGAATCACTACAAATTTTTTTGACAGCATTAGAGCACATATATGAATGATTGAATCACTATAAAAAATTTTTGACAACCTCAAAACACATATGTGCATGATTGAATCACTATGATTTTTTTTTTAGATCCTTAGAACAAATATATGTATGATTGAGTCACTATGATTTTTTTTTTGACAGCCTTAGAACATATACAAGCGTGATTTAATCACTATGAAATTTTTTGAACAACCTTAGACAGATATATGTATGATTAACTCACTATAAATTTTTTTTGACAGCCTTAGAACACATATATGCATGATTAAATTACTATGAATTTTTTTTACCAACCATAGAATACATATATGCTTGATTGAATCATTATGAAGTTTTTTCAACAACCTTAGAACACATATAATCTTGATTGAATCACTACCATTTTTTTTTGACAGCATTAGAACACATGTATGAATGATAGAATCACTATAAAAAAATTTTGACAACCTTCGAACACAAATATGCATGATTGAGTGACTATAATTTTTTTTATAGCCGTAGAAAACATATATGCATGATTAAATCACTATGATTTTTTTTGACAACCTTAGACACATAAATGCTTGATTAAATCACTATAAATTTTGTTTTACAGCCTTAGAACAAATAGATGCATGATTGAATTACTATGAATTTTTTTTAACAACCATAGAATACATATATGCTTGATTGAATCATTATGACTTTTTTTTTGTGCCTTAGAACATATATATGCATGATTGAATCACAATAAATTAATTTTGTCAACCTTAAATCACATATTTGCAACATTGAATCACTATAAAAAATTTTTGACAGCCTTAGAACACATATATACTAGATTGAATGAGTATAAATTTTTTTTGACAACCTTAGAACACATATATGCAAGATTAAATGACTATGATTTTTTTTTGACAGCCTTAGAACACGTACATGCATGATTGAAAAACTATGAGTTTTTTTTGACAATGTTACAACACATATATGCATGATTGAAAAACTATGAGTTTTTTTTTACAGCCTTAGAAAACACATATGCATGATTGAATGACTATGATATTTTTTGAAAAGCCTTAGACACATATATGCATGATTTAATCGCTTAAATTTTTTTTTGAAAGCCTTAGAACAAATATATGCATGATTGAATTACTATGATTTTTTTTTAACAACCACAAAATACATATATGCTTGATAGAATCATTATGAATTTTTTTTGACAGCCTTAGAATACATATATGAAAGATTAAATCACTAAGAAATAATTTTGACAGCCTTAGAACACATATAAACAACAATGAATTACTATAAAATTTTTGTGACGGCCTTAGAACACATATATGCGTGATTGAATCACTATAAAAAAAATTTGACAAGCTCAGAACACATATATGCAAGATTGAATCACTACGAATTTTTGTTGACAGCCTTAGAACACATATATGCATGATTGAATCACTATGATTTTTTTTTACAGTCTTAGAACACATATGTATCATTGAATCACTATGAATTTTTTTTTCCATTCTTAGAACACATATTTTCATGATTGAGTCACTATGAATTTTTTTTCACAACCTTAGAACACACATATGCATGATTGAATGACTATGATTTTTTTTAAAGCCTTAGAACACATATATGCAAGATTGAATCACTATAATTTTTTTTTAACATCATTAGAACACTTATATGCGTGATTGAATCGCCATAAATTTTTTTTGACAACCTTAAAACACATATATGCAAGATTGAATCACTTTGAAATTTTTTGGACAACCTTAGAACACATATACGCATGATTGAATCACAATGATTTTTTTTTGACAACCTAAGAACACATATATGTATGATAGAATCACCATAAATTTTCTTGACAGCATTAGAAGAAATATATGGATGATTTAAACACTACAAATTTTTTTGAGAACCTCAGAACACATATATGCATGATTGAATTACTATGAATTGTTTTTGACGACCTTAGAACATGTATATGCCTGATTGTATCACTATGAATTTTGTTTGACAACATTAGAACAAATATATCCATGATTGAATCACTAGAATTTTTTTTGACAACCTCAGAACACACATATACATGATTGAATCTCTATAAAAAAAATTTGACAGACTTAGAACACATATACGCATGATTGAATCAATGTGACATTTTTTTGGCAGCCTTAGAACACATATATAAATGATTAAATTTTTTTGGCTAGCTTTATGACACATATATGCATGATTGAATCACTATGATTTTTTTTTTGACATCCTTAGAACACATATATGCATGATTAAATCACCATAAATTTTTTTTGACACCCTTAGAACACATATATGCAAGATTGAATCATTATTAATTTTTTTTTACAACTTTAGAACACATATATGCAAGATTGAATCACTATGAATTTTTTTTTAGAGCCATAGAATAAATATATGAAAGATTGAGATTTTTTGACAGCCTTAGAACACATATATGCATGATTGAATCATTCTGATTTTTTTTTTAAAGCCTTAGAACACATATATGCATGATTGGATCATAATGATTTTTTTTTACAGCCTTAAAACACATACATGCTGGGTTGAATCACTATGAAATTTTTTTGACAGTCTTAGAACACATATATGCATGATTGAATCACTATGAATTTTTTTTGACAGCCTTCAAATACATATATGCATGATTCAATCACTATGAAATTTTTTTAACATCCTTAGAGCACATATATGCAAGATTGAATCACTATGAAAATTTTTGAGTGCCTTAGAATACATATATACAAGATTGAAATTTTTTTGACAGCCTTAGAATAAATATATGCATGATTGAATCGCTATGAAATTTTTTTGACCGGCTTAGAACACACATATGCATGATTGAATGACTATGATTTTTTTTTTACAGCATTAGAGCACATATATTAATGATTGAATCACTATAATGTTTTTTTGACAACCTCAAAACACATATATGCATGATTGAATAACTATGATTTTTTTTTTAGATCCTTAGAACAAATATATAAATGATTGAGTCACTATAAAAATTTTTTGACAGGCTTGGAACACATACATGCGTGATTGAATCACTATGAATTTTTTTTGACAAACTTAGACAGATATACGCATGATTAAATCACTATAAATTTTTTTGACAGCCTTAGAACACATATATTCATGATTAAATTACTTTGATTTTTTTTTACCAACCATAGAATACATATATGCATGATTGAATCATTATGATTTTTTTTAAAGGCTTAGAACACATATATGAAAGATTGAATCACTAAGAAATATTTTTGACAGCCTTAGAACACATATATGCAACAATGAGTCTCTATAAATTTTTTTGACAACCTTAGAACACATATATGCAAGATTGAATGACTATGAAGTTTTGTTGGCAGCCTTAGAACACATATATGCATGATTGAGTCACTATGAATTTTTTTTTACTGCCTTAGAGCACACATATGCATGATTGATTGAATATGATTTTTTTTTTAAAGCCTTAGAACACATATATGCATGATTGAATCAATATAATTTAGTTTTACCATCATTAGAACACATATATGCATGATTGAATCACCATAAATTTTTTTGACAACCTTAGAACACATATATGGTTGATTAAATCACTATAAATTTTGTTTGACAGCCTTAGAACAGATATATGCATGATTGAATTACTTTGAATTTTTTTAACAGCCATAGAATACATATATGCTTGATTGAATCATTATGATTTTTTTTTTACAGCCTTATAACACATATATGAAAGATTGAATCACTAAGAAATATTTTTGACAGCCTTAGAACATATATACCCAACAGTGAATCACAATAAATTTTTTTTGACAGCCTTAGAACACATATATGCATGATTAAATAAGTTTAAATTTTTTTGACAACCATAGAACACATATATGCAAGATTGAATCACTATGAATTTTTGTTGAAAGCCTTAGGACACATATATGCATGATTGAATCACTACAAATGTTTTTTGGAATCTTTTGAACACACATATGCATGATTGAATGACTATGAATTTTTTTTTGAAAGCCTTAGAACACATATATGCATAATTGAATCACTATAATTTTTTTGAAGGCCTTAGAACACATATATGAATGATTGAATCACCATAATTTTTTTTTGACAACCTTAGAACACATATATGCAAGATTGAATCACAATAAATTTTTTTTTACAACCTTAGAACACATATATGCATGAGTGAATCACCATGAAAATTTTTTTAAGGCTTTAGAACACATATGTGCGTGATTAAATCACTATAAATTTTTTTTGACAACCTTAGAACACATATATGCATGATTGAATCACTAGATTTTTTTTTTGACAAGCTCAGAACACATATATTTATGATTGAATCACTGTGAATTTTTTTTGACGACCTTAGAACACATATATGCATGATTGTATCACTATGATTTTTTTTTTACAACATAAGAACAAATATATACATGATTGAATCAAATTTTTTTTTTTGACAACCTGAGAACACATATATGCATGATTAAATAACTATAATTTTTTTTTGACAGCCTTAGAACACATATACGCAAGATTGAATCAATGTGACATTTTTTTTCCAGCCTTAGAAAACATATATAATTGATTGAAATTTTTTGGCTAGCCTTAGAACACATATATGCATGATTGAATCACCATAAATTTTTTTTGACACCCTTAGAACACATATATGCAAGATTGAATCACCATAACTTTTTTTTGACAACTTTAGAACACATATATTGAAGATTGAATCAATATGAATTTTTTTTTAGAGCCTTAGAATATATATATGAAAGATTGAATTTTTTTTATAGCCTTAGATCACATATATGCATGATTGAATCATTATGATTTTTTTTGAAAGCCTTAGAACACATATATGCATGATTGAATCATAATGAATTTTTTTGACAGCCTTAGAACACATACATGCATGATTGAATCACTCTGAATTTTTTTTGACAGCCTTAGAACACATATATGCATGATTGAATCACTATGAATTTTTGTTGACAACCTTAGAATACATATATGCATGATTCAATGACTATGATTTTTTTTTGACATCCTTAGAGCACATATATGCAAGATTGAATCACTATAAAAAATTTTGAGAGCCTTAGAATACATATATACAAGATTGAAATTTTTTTGACAGCCTTAGAATAAATATATGCATGATTGAATCGCTATAAAATTTTTGTGACAACCTTAGAACACATATTTGTCTGATTGAATCACTACAAAAGTTTTTTGACAACATTATTGCACATATATGAATGATTCAATCACTATAATTTTTTTTGACAACCTCAGAACACATATATGCATGATTGAATAACGATGATTTTTTTTTAGATCATTAGAACAAATATATGAATGATTGAGTCATTATAAAATTTTTTTGAGAGCCTTAGAACACATACATGCGTGATTGAATCACTATGAAATTTTTTTGACAACCTTAGACAGATATACTTATGATTAAATCACTATAATTTTTTTTGACAACCTTAGAACACATATATACATGATTAAATTACTATGATTTTTTTTTACCAACCATAGAATACATATATGCTTGATTGAATCATTATGATTTTTTTTTACAGCCTTAGAACACAAATATGAAAAATTGAATCACTAAGAAATATTTTTGAGAGCCTTAGAGCACATATATGAAACAATGAGTCTCTATAAAAAAAAATTGACAACCTTAGAGCACATATATGCAAGATTGAATGACTATAAAGTTTTGTTGGTAGCCTTAGAACAAATATATGCATGATTGAACCACTATGAATTTTTTTGACAGCCTTAGAACACATACATGCATGATTGAATCACTATAAATTTTTTTTGGCAATGTTAGAACACATATATGCATAATTGAGTCACTATGAATTTTTTTTGACAGGCTTAGAGCACACTTATGCATGATTGAATGAATATGATTTTTTTTTGAAAGCCTTAGAAAACATATATGCAAGATTGAATCAGTATAAACTTTTTTTACCATCATTAGAACACATACATACATGATTGAATCACCATAAATTTTTTTGACAACCTTGCAACACATATATGCTTGATTAAATCATTATAAATTTTGTTTGACAGCCTTAGAACACATATATGCATGATTGAATTACTTTGAATTTTTTTAACGGCCATAGAATACATATATGCTTGATTGAATCATTATGAAATTTTTTTGACAGCCTTAGAACACATATATGAAAGATTGAATCACTAAGAAATATTTTTGACAGCCTTAGAACATATATATGCAATAGTGAATCACTATAAAAAAATTTTGACAGCCTTAGAACACATATATGCATGATTGAATAAGTTTAAATTTTTTTTACAAGCTTAGAATACATATATGCAAGATTGAATCACTATGAATTTTTGTTGACAGCCTTAGGACACATATATGCATGATTGAATCACTACGAATGTTTTTTGGAATCTTTAGAACACACATATGCATAATTGAATGACTATGATTTTTTTTTTGAAAGCCTTAGAACACATATATGCATGATTGAATCACTATATTTTTTTTGAAGGCCTTAGAACACATATGAATGATTGAATAACCATAATTTTTTTTTGACAACCTTAGAACACATATATGCATGACTGAATCACCATGATTTTTTTTTGACAACCTTACAACACATATATGCAATACTGAATCACAATGAATTTTTTATAAGGCATTACAACACATATGTGCATGATTAAATCACTATAATTTTTTTTTGACAACCTTAGAACACATATATGCATGATTGAATCACTAGAAAATTTTTTTGACAAGCTCAGAACACATATATTTATGATTGAATCACTATGAATTTTTTTTGAGGACCTTAGAACACATATATGCATGATTGTATCACTATGAATTTTTTTGGACAACATTAGAACAAATATATGCATGATTGAATCACAAATTTTTTTTTTGACAACCTCAGAACACATATATGCATGATTAAATAACTATAATTTTTTTTTGACAGCCTTAGAACACATTTACGCAAGATTGAATCAATGTGACAGTTTTTTTGTCAGCCTTAGAACACATATATAAATGATTGAAAAATTTTGGCTAGACTGATAACACATATATGCATGATTGAATCACTATGAAATTTTTTTGACAACCTTAAAACACATATATCTCTGATTGAATCACCATAAATTTTTTTTGACAGCCAAAGAACACATATATGCATGATTCAATCACTATTAATTTTTTTTGGCAGCCTTACAACACATATATGCAATATTGAATCACTATAAAAATTTTTTGAGAGCTTTAGATTAGATAAATGCAAGATTGAATTTTTTTTATAGCCTTAGAATAAATATATGCATGATTGAATCACTATGAAATTTTTGTGACAGCCTTAGAACACATATTTGCCTGATTGAATCAGAATGATTTTTTTTGACAGCTTTAGAACACATATATGCATGATTGAATCCCTATGAAATTTTCTTGACAGCCTTAAAACACATATATGCATGATTGAATCACTATGAATTTTTTTTATAGCCTTAGAATACATATATGCATGATTTAAGCACTATAATTTTTTTTTGACATCCTTCGAATAAATATATGTGTGATTGAATTGCTATGAATTTTTTTTGACAGCCTTAGAACACATATATGCCTGATTAAATCACTACAGAATTTTTTTTACAGCATTAGAGCACATGTATGAATGATTGAATGACTATAAAAAAATTTTCAACAACCTCAGAACACATATATGCATGAATGAATAACTATGAACTTTTTTCAGATCCTTAGAACAAACATATGTACGATTGAGTCGCTATGAATTTTTTTTGACAGCCTTAGAACATATACATGCATGATTGAATCACTATGATTTTTTTTTTAACCTTAGACATATATATGCATGATTAAATTGCTCTAAAATTTTTCTCACTACCTTAAAAAACATATATGCATGATAAAATTATAATGATTTTTTTTAACAACCATAGAATACATATATGCTTGATTGAATTATTTTGAAATTTTTTTTACAACCTTAGAAACCATATATGAAAGATTGAATCACTAAGAAATATTGTTGACAGCTTTAGAACACATATATGCAACAATGAGTGACTATAATTTTTTTTTGATAACCTTAGAACACCAATATGCAAGATTGAATGACTATGAATTTTTATTGACAGCCTTAGAACAAATATATGCATGATTGAAACAATAGAATCTTTTTTTGACAACCTCAGAACACATATATGCATGATTAAATCACTGTGAATTGTTTTTGATGACCTTAGAACATATATATGCATGATTATATCAGTATGAATTTTGTTTGACAACATTAGAACAAATATATGCTTGATTGAATCACTATAATTTTTTTTTGACAACTTCAGAACACATATATGCATGATTGAATCACTATAATTTTTTTTTGACAGCCTTAGAACACATATACGCAAGATTGAATCAATGCGACATTTTTTTGCCAGACTTAGAACACATATATAAATTATTGAAAATGTTTGGCTAGCCTTATAACACATATATGCATGATTGAATCACTAGAAATTTTTTTTGACATACTTAGAACACATATATGCATGATTGAATCACCATAAATTTTTTTTAACACCCTTAGAACACATATATGCATGATTGAATCACTATTAATTTGTTTTGACAACTTTAGAACACATATATGCAAGATTGAATCACTATGAATTTTTTTTGAGAGCCTTAGAATACGTATATGCATGATTAAAAATTTTTTGATAGCCTTAGAACACATATATGCATGATTAAATCATTATGATTTTTTTTTGACAGCCTTAGAACACATATATGCATGATTGAATCATAATGAATTTTTTTGACAGCCTTAGAACACATATATGAATGATTGAATCACTATAAAAATTTTTTGAGAGCCTTAGAACACATATATGCATGATTGAATCACTATGAATTTTTTTGACAGCCTTTGAATACATATATGCAGGGTTCAATCACTATGAATTTTTTTTGACATCCTTAGAACACATATATGTAAGATTGAATCACTATGAAATTTTTTGAGAGCCTTAGAATACATATATGCAAGATTGAATTTTTTTTGACAGCCTTAGAATAAATATATGCATGATTGAATCACTATGAAAATTTTTTAACAGCCTTAGAACACATATTTGCCTGAATGAATCTCTATAAATTTTTTTGGACAACATTAAAGCACATTTATCAATGATTGAATCACAATAAATTTTTTTTGACAACCTCAGAACACAGATATACATGATGAAATAACTAAGATTTTTTTTTAGATCCTTAGAACAAATATATGTATGATTGAGACACTGTGAGAATTTTTTGACAGCCTTAGAACATGTGCATGCACGATTGAATCACTATGAAATTTTTTTGACAACCTTAGACAGATATATTCATTATTAAATCACTATAAAATTTTTTTGATAGCCTTATACCACATATATGCATGAGCAAATTACTATGATTTTTTTTTAACAACCATAGAATACATATATGAAAGATTGAATCACTAAGAAATATTTTTGACAACCATAGAATAGATATATGCTTGATTAAATCATTGAGTTTTGTTTGGACAGCCTTAAAAGACAAATATGGAAGATTGAATCACTACAAAATATTTTTGACAGCCTTGGAACACATATATGCAACGTAGAATCACTATAAATTTTTTTTGACTGCCTTAGAATGCATATATGCATGATTGAATCACTATAAAAAATTTTTGACAACCTTAGAACACATACATGGAAAGATTGAATCACTATAATATTTTTTTAACAGCCTTAGAACACATATATTACATGATTAAATCATTATAAAATTTTTTTGACAACCTTAGGATACAAATATGCATGATTGAATCACTATGATTTTTTTTTGATAATGTTAGAACGCATATATGCATGATTGAGTCACTATGATTTTTTTTGACCGACTTATAACACACATATGCATGATTGAATGACTATGAATTTTTTTTGAAAGCCTTAATAGACACATATGCAAGATTGAATCACTATAATTTTTGTTTTGATAGCCTTAAAACACATATATGCATGATTGAAGCACTATAAATTTTTTTTGACAACCTTAGACACATATTTGCATGATTAAATCACTATAAATTTTTTTTGTCAACCATAGAACACATATATTCATGATTGAATTACTTTGAATTTTTTTTAACAACAAAAGAATACATATATGCTTGATTGAATCATTATGATTTTTTTTTTGACAGCCTTAGAACACATATATGCATGATTGAATCACTTTGAAATATTTTTGACAGCCTTAGAACACATATGTGTAACATTTGATCACTATAAATTTTTTTGACAGCTTAGAACACATATATTCATGATTGAATCACTCTAAATTTTTTTTGACAACCTTAGAACACATATATGCAAAGATCAAATCACTATGAAATTTTTTTGACAGCCTTAGAACACATATTTGCATGATTGAGTCACTATGAAATTTTTTTGACAACCTTAGAACACATATATCCATAATTGAATCACTATGAATTTTTTTTGACAATGATAGAACACATATATGCAAGATTGAGTCACTATGATTTTTTTTAAAAGCCTTAAAACATATATACGCATGAATGTATCACTATAAAAAAAAATTTACTGTATTAGAACACATATGTATGATTGAATCACCATAATTTTTTTTTCACAACCTTAGAACACATATATGCAAGATTGAATCACTATAAAAAATTTTGGACTGCCTCATAACACATATATGCATGATTGACTCACTATAAAATTCTTTTGACAACATTAGAACAAATATATGCATGATTGAATAACTAAAATTTCATAACACATATATTTATGATTGAATCACTATGAATTTTTTTGATAATGTTAGAAAACATATATGCATGATTAAGTCACAATGAATTTTTTTTGACAGCCTTAGAACACACATACGCAAGATTGAATGACTATGAAATTGTTTGGAAAGCCTTAGGACAAATATATGCATGATTGAATCACTACAAATTTTTTTTGACAGCATTAGAACATATATATCCATGATTGAATCACCATAAATTTTTTTTGACAACCATAGAATGCATACATGAAAGATTGAATTACTATGAATGTTTTTGGACAGCATTAGGAAACATATATTCAAGATTGAATCACCATAAAATTTTTATGACATGCTTAGAATACATATATGCATGATTGAATCAGTATGAATTTTTTTTGATAGCCTTAGAAGACATATATGCAAGATTGAATCACTGTAAATTTTTTTTAAGAGCCTTAGAATAAATGTATGCAAGTTTGAACTTTTAGTGACAACCTTAGAATACATATATGCATGATTGAATCACTATGAATTTTTTTTGACAGCCTTAGAACACACATATGCATGATTGAATCACTATGAATTTTTTTGACAACGTTAGAACACATGTAGGAATGATTCAATCACTATGTTTTTTTTACAACCTTAGAATGCATATATGCATGATTGAACCACAATGATTTTTTTTTTGACAGTCTTACAACACATACATGCATGATTTAATCACTATAATTTTTTTATGACAACCTTAGACACATATATGCAAGATTAAATCAATATAATTTTTTTTGACAGCCTAAAAATACATATATGCATGATTGAGTTTCTATGATTTTTTTTAACATCCATAGAATACATATATGCTTGATTGAATCATTATGAATTTTTTTTGACAGCCTTAGAACACATGTATGCAATATTGAATTACTACGAAATATTTTTGACAACCATAAAACACATATATGCAATATTGAATCACTATAAATTTTTTTTGATAGCATTAGAACACATATATGTATGATTGAATCACTATAATTTTTTTTTGACAACCTTAGAACAAATATGTGCAAGATTACATCACTATGAAATTTTTTTGACAACCTTAGAACACATATATGCAAGATTGAATCACTATGAATTTTTTTGATAGCCTTACAACATATATATGCATGATTGAATCACTATGATTTTTTTTTTACAATGTTAGAACACATATATGCATGATTGAGTCACTATGAAATTTTTTGGACAGCCTTAGAACACACGTATGCATGATTGAATGAAAATGTCTTTTTTTTGAAAGCCTTAGAACACATATATGCCTGATTGGATCACTACAATTTTTTTTTGATAACATTAAAACACATATATGCAAGATTGAATCACCACGATTTTTTTTGACAAGCTTTTAACATATACATGCAAGATTGAATCCCTATGAATTTTTTTGGACAGCCTTAGAACACATATATGCAGGATTGAATCACTATGAATTTTTTTTTACAACCTTAGAACACATATATGGATTATTGTATCACTATGAATTTTTTTTTACAGCATTAGAACAAATATATGCATGATTGAATAACAAGAAATTTCTTTTAACAACCTCAGAACACATATATGCCTGATTGAATCACTGTAAGATTTTTTTGACAGCTTTAGACACATATATAAATGATTGAATCACTGTAAAGTTTTTTGACAGCCATAGAACACATATATAAATGATTGAAATTTTTTGGATAGCCTTACAACACATATATGCCAGATTGAATCATTATGAATTTTTTTTGTCAACCTTAGAACACATATATGCATGATTGAGTCACCATAAAAATTTTATGACCGCCTAAGAACACATATATGCATGATTGAATCACGATGAATTTTTTTATAGCCTTAGAACACATATATGCAAGATTGACTCAGTATGAATTTGTTTTAGAGCCTTATAATATATATATATATATATATATATATATATATATATGCAAGATTGAAATTTTTTGGATTGCCTTAGAACACATATATGCGTGATTGAATCACTATGAAATTTTTTTGACAGCCTTAAAACACATAGGTGCATGATTAAAACACATTGAATTTTTTTTTGACAGCCTTAGAACATAAATATGCATGATTAAAATACTATGAATTTTTTTTGACAAACTTAGAACACATATATGCAAGATTGAATCACTATGAATTTTTTTGAGAGCCTTATAATACATACATGCAAGATTGAATTTTTTTTTATAGCCTTAGAACACATATATGCATAATTGAATCACTATGATCTTTTTTAACTGCCTTAGAAAACATAAATATGCATGATTAAATGACTATGAATTTTTTTTTACTACCTTAGAACACATATATGCATGATTAAATCACAATGATTTTTTTTGACAGCTGTAGAACATAAATATGCATGATTAAATGACTATGATTTTTTTTTGACAACCTCAGAACACATATATGCATGATTGAATGACTACAATTTTTTTTTTACCACATTAGAAAATATATATGCATGTTTGAATCAGTATGAGTTTTTTTTTATATCCTTAGAATACATATATACATGATTGAATCACTATAAATCTTTTTTGACAGCCTTAGAATACATATATGCATGATTGAGTCACTATGAAATTTTTTTTACAGCCTTTGAACACATATATGTATGATTGAATCACTATAAAAAAATTTTGACAACCGTAGAACACATATATGCAAGATTGAGTCACTATGAATTTTTTTTGACGGCCTTAGAACACATATATGCATTATTGATTCACTTTGAAATTTTTTGAACAGCCTTAGAATACATATATGCATGATTGAATCACAATAATTTTTTTTTTACTGCACTAGAACACATATATGCATGATTGAATCACTATAACTTTTTTGTGACAACCTTAGAACACATATATGCATGGTTGAATCACTATAATTTTTTTTTACTGCCTTAGAACACAAATATGCATGTTTTAATCACTATGAATTTTTTTTGACAACCTTAGAACACATATATGCTTGATTGATTCACTATAATTTTTTTTGACAGTCTTATAAAACATATATGCTTGATTGATTCACTATAATTTTTTTTTGACATACTTCAAATACATATGTGCAAGATTGAATCACTTTGAATTTTTTTTGACAACCTAGGAACACATATATGCCGGATTGAATCACTTTGAATTTTATTTGACAACCTTAGAACACATATATGCAAGATTGAATCACAATGAAATTTTTTTGACAACCTTAGAACACATATATGCATGACTGAATAACCATGATTTTTTTTTTTACAACCTTAGAACACATATATGCAATACTGAATCACCATGAATTTTTTATAAGGCATTAGAACACATATGTGCATGATTAAATCACTATAAATTTTTTTTGACAACTTTAGAACACATATATGCATGATTGAATCACTAGAAATTTTTTTTGACAAGCTCAGAACACATATATTTATGACTGAATCACTATGAATTTTTTTTGAGGAACTTAGAACACATATATGCATGATTATATTACTATGATTTTTTTTGGACAATATTAGAACAAATATATGCATGATTGAATCACAAATTTTTTTTTGACAACCTCAGAACACATATATGCATGATTAAATAACTATAATTTTTTTGACAGCCTTAGAACACCTATACACAAGATTGAATCAATGCGACATTTTTTTGTCAGCCTTAGAACACATATATAAATGATTGAAATTTTTTTGCTAGACTGATAACACATATATGCATGATTGAATCACTCTGAAATTTTTTTGACAACCTTAAAACACATATATCTCTGATTGAATCACCATAAATTTTTTTTGACAACCATAGAACACATATATGCATGATTGAATCACTATAATTTTTTTTTGACAACCTTAGAATAAATATATGCGTGATTAAATCGCTATGAATTTTTTTTTACAGCCTTAGAACACATATATGCCTCATTGAATCACTACAGAATTTTTTTGACAGCATTAGAGCACATGTATGAATGATTGAATGACTATAAATTTTTTTTCGACAACCTCAGAACACATATATGCATGATTGAATAACTATGAATTTTTTTTTAGATCCTTAGAACAAACATATGTACGATTGAGTCGCTATGAATTTTTTTTTGAAAACCTTAGAACATATACATGCATGATTGAATCACTATGATTTTTTTTTACAACCTTAGACATATATATGCATGATTAAATTGCTGTAAAAATTTTCTCACTGCCTTAGAACACATATATGCATGATAAAATTATAATGATTTTTTTTAACAACCATAGAATACATATATGCTTGATTGAATCATTATGAATTTTTTTTTACATCCTTAGAACCCACATATGAAAGATTGATTCACTAAGAAATATTGTTGACAGCCTTAGAACACATATATGCAAGAATGAGTGACTATAATCATTATGAAATATTTTTTACAACCTTATAACACATATATACAAGATTGAATCACTATGAATTTTTATTGACAGCCTTAGAACAAATATATGCATGATTGAAACAATAGAATTTTTTTTTGACAACCTCAGAACACATATATGCATGATTGAATCACTATGAATTGTTTTTGATGACCTTAGAACATATATATGCATGATTATATCAGTATGAATTTTGTTTGACAACATTAGAACAAATATATGCTTGATTGAATCACTATAATTTTTTTTTTACAACTTCAGAACACATATATGCATGATTGAATCACTATAATTTTTTTTTGACAGCCTTAGAACACATATACACAAGATTGAATCAATGCGACATTTTTTTGCAAGACTTAGAACACATATATAAATTATTGATTTTTTTTGGCTAGCCTTATAACACATATATGCATGATTGAATCGCTAGGAATTTTTTTTGACATACTTAGAACACATATATGCATGATTGAATCACCATAAATTTTTTTTAACACCCTTAGAACACATATATGCATGATTGAATCACTATTAATTTTTTTTGACAACTTTAGAAGACATATATGCAAGATTGAATCACTATGAATTTTTTTTTAGAGCCTTAGAATACATATAAGCATGATTAAAAAAAATTTTATAGCCTTAGAACACATATATGCATGATTAAATCATTATGATTTTTTTTTGACAGCCTTAGAACACATATACGAATGATTGAATCATAATGAATTTTTTTGACAGCCTTAGAACACATACATGCATGATTGAATCACTATAAATTTTTTTTGACAGCCTTAGAACACATATATGCATGATTGAATCACTAAGAATTTTTTTGACAGCCTTAGAATACATATATGCATGGTTCATCACTATGATTTTTTTTTGACATCCTTAGAACACATATATGTAAGATTGAATCACTATGAAATTTTTTGAGAGCCTTAGAATACATATATGCAAGATTGAAATTTTTTTGACAGCCTTAGAATAAATATATGCATGATTGAATCACTATGAAAATTTGTTGACAGCCTTAGAACACATATTTGCCTGATTGAATCACTACAAATTTTTTTGGACAACATTAAAGCACATTTATCAATGATTGAATCACAATAAATTTTTTTTGACAACCAGAGAACACATATATGCATGATGAAATAACTAAGATTTTTTTTTTAGATCCTTAGAACAAATATATGTATGATTCAGACACTGTGAATTTTTTTTGAGAGCCATAGAACATATGCATGCATGATTGAATCACTATGAATTTTTTTTGACAACCTTAGACAGATATATGCATTATTAAATCACTCTAAAATTTTTCTTATAGCCTTAGACCACATATATGCATGAGTAAATTACTATGATTTTTTTTTAACAACCATAGATTACATATATGAAAGATTGAATCACTAAGAAATATTTTTGACAACCATAGAATAGATATATGCTTGATTAAATCATTATGAATTTTGTTTGGAAAGCCTTAAAACACAAATATGGAAGATTGAATCACTACAAAATATTTTTGACAGCATTAGAACACATATGTGCATGATTAAATCACTATAATTTTTTTTTTGACAACTTTAGAACACATATATGCATGATTGAATCACTAAAATTTTTTTTTGACAAGCTCAGAACACATATATTTATGACTAAATCACTATGAATTTTTTTTGAGGACCTTAGAACACATATATGCATGATTGTATCACTATAAATTTTTTTGGACAATATTAGAACAAATATATGCATGATTGAATCACAAATTTTTTTTTGACAACCTCAGAACACATATATGCATGATTAAATAACTATAATTTTTTTGACAGCCTTAGAACACCTATACACAAGATTGAATCAATGTGACATTTTTTTGTCAGCCTTAGAACACATATATAAATGATTGAAAATTTTTTGCTAGACTGATAACACATATATGCATGATTGAATCACTATGAAATTTTTTTGACAACCTTAAAACACATATATCTCTGATTGAATCACCATAAAATTTTTTTGACAACCATAGAACACATATATGCATGATTGAATCACTATAATTTTTTTTTGACAACCTTAGAATAAATATATGCGTGATTGAATCGCTATGAATATTTTTTGACAGCCTTAGAACACATATATGCCTGATTGAATCACTACAAAATTTTTTTGACAGCATTAGAGCACATGTATGAATGATTGAATGACTATAAATTTTTTTTCGACAACCTCAAAACACATATATGCATGATTGAATAACTATGAATTTTTTTTTAGATCCTTAGAACAAACATATGTACGATTGAGTCGCTATGAATTTTTTTTGACAACCTTAGAACATATACATGCATGATTGAATCACTATGAATTTTTTTTTGACAACCTTAGACATATATATGCATGATTAAATTGCTGTAAAAATTTTCTCACTGCCTTAGAACACATATATGCATGATAGAATTATAATGATTTTTTTTAACAACCATAGAATACATATATGCTTGATTGAATCATTATAATTTTTTTTTTACATCCTTAGAACCCATATATGAAAGATTGATTCACTAAGAAATATTGCTGACAGCCTTAGAACACATATATGCAACAATGAGTGACTATAATCATTATGAAATATTTTTGACAACCTTATAACACATATATGCAAGATTGAATCACTATGAATTTTTATTGACAGCCTTAGAACAAATATATGCATGATTAAAACAATAGAAATTTTTTTTGACAACCTCAGAACACATATATGCATGATTGAATCACTATGAATTGTTTTTGACGACCTTAGAACATATATATGCATGATTATATCAGTATGAATTTTGTTTGACAACATTAGAACAAATATATGCTTGATTGAATCACTATAATTTTTTTTGACAACTTCAGAACACATATATGCATGATTGAATCACTATAAAATTTTTTTACAGCCTTAGAACACATATACGCAAGATTGAATCAATGCGACATTTTGTTGCCAGACTTAGAACACATATATAAATTATTGAAATTTTTTTGCTAGCCTTATAACACATATATGCATGATTGAATCACTAGGAATTTTTTTTGACATACTTAGAACACATATATGCATGATTGAATCACCATAATTTTTTTTTAACACACTTAGAACACATATATGCATGATTGAATCATTATTAATTTTTTTTGACAACTTTAGAACACATATATGCAAGATTGAATCACTATGAATTTTTTTTTAGAGCCTTAGAATACATATATGCATGATTAAAAAAAAATTTATAGCCTTAGAACACATATATGCATGATTAAATCATTATGATTTTTTTTTGACAGCCTTAGAACACATATACGAATGATTGAATCATAATGAATTTTTTTGACAGCCTTAGAACACATACATGCATGATTGAATCACTATAAATTTTTTTTGACAGCCTTAGAACACATATATGCATGATTGAATCACTAAGAATTTTTTTGACAGCCTTAGAATACATATATGCATGGTTCATCACTATGATTTTTTTTTGACATCCTTAGAACACATATATGTAAGATTGAATCACTATGAAATTTTTTGAGAGCCTTAGAATACATATATGCAAGATTGAAATTTTTTTGACAGCCTTAGAATAAATATATGCATGATTGAATCACTATGAAAATTTGTTGACAGCCTTAGAACACATATTTGCCTGATTGAATCACTACAAATTTTTTTGGACAACATTAAAGCACATTTATCAATGATTGAATCACAATAAATGTTTTTTGACAACCTGAGAACACATATATGCATGATGAAATAAGTAAGATTTTTTTTTAGATCCTTAGAACAAATATATGTATGATTGAGACACTGTGAATTTTTTTTTAGAGTCTTAGAACATATGCATGCACGATTGAATCACTATGAATTTTTTTTGACAACCTTAGACAGATATATGCATTATTAAATCACTATAAAATTTTTCTTACAGCCTTAGACCACATATATGCATGAGTAAATTACTATGATTTTTTTTTAACAACCATAGATTACATATATGAAAGATTGAATCACTAAGAAATATTTTTGACAACCATAGAATAGATATATGCTTGATTAAATCATTATGAATTTTGTTTGGACAGCCTTAAAACACAAATATGGAAGATTGAATCACTACAAAATATTTTTGACAGCCTTAGAACACATATATGCAACGTAGAATCACTATAAATTTTTTTTGACTGCCTTAGAACGCATATATGCATGATTGAATCACTATAAAAAAAATTTGACAACCTTAGAACACATATATGGAAAGATTGAATCATTATAATATTTTTTTAACAGCCTTAGAACACATATATTACATGATTAAGTCACTATAAATTTTTTTTGACAACCTTAGGATACAAATATGCATGATTGAATCACTATGATTTTTTTTGACAATGCTAGAACGCATATATGCATGATTGAGTCACTATGAAGTTTTTTTGACCGACTTATAACACACATATGCATGATTGAATGACTATGAATTTTTTTTTAAAGCCTTAATAGACATATATGCAAGATTGAATCACTATAATTTTTGTTTTGATAGCCTTAGAACACATATATGCATGATTGAAACACTATAAATTTTTTTGACATCTTTAGACACATATTTGCATTATTAAATCACTATAAATTTTTTTGTCAACCTTAGAACACATATATTCATGATTGAATTACTTTGAATTTTTTTTAACAACAATAGAATACATATATGCTTGATTGAATCATTATGATTTTTTTTTTGACAGCCTTAGAACACATATATGCATGATTGAATCACTTTGAAATATTTTTGACTGCCTTAGAACACATATGTGTAACATTTGATCACTATAAATTTTTTTGACAGCTTAGAACACATATATTCATGATTGAATCACTATAAATTTTTTTTGACAACCTTAGAACACATATAAGCAAAGATTGAATCACTATGAAATTTTTTTGACTGCCTTAGAACACATATTTGCATGATTGAGTCACTATGAAATTTTTTTGACAACCTTAGAACACATATATCCATAATTGAATCACTATGATTTTTTTTTGACAATGATAGAACACATATATGCAAGATTGAGTCACTATGAATTTTTTTGAAAGCCTTAAAACATATATACGCATGAATATCTCACTATAATTTTTTTTTACTGTATTAGAACACATATGTATGATTGAATCACCATAATTTTTTTTTCACAACCTTAGAACATATATATGCAAGATTGAATCACTATAAAATTTTTTGGACTGCCTCAGAACACATATATGCATGATTGACTCACTATAAAATTCTTTTGACAACATTAGAACAAATATATGCATGATTGAATAACTAGAATTTCAGAACACATATATTTATGATTGAATCACTATGAATTTTTTTGATAATGTTAGAAAACATATATGCATGATTGAGTCACAATGAAATTTTTTTGACAGCCTTAGAACACACATACGCAAGATTGAATGACTATGAAATTGTTTGGAAAGCCTTAGGACACATATATGCATGATTAAATCACTACAAATTTTTTTTGACTGCATTAGAACATATATATTCATGATTGAATCACCATAAATTTTTTTTGACAACCATAGAATGCATACATGAAAGATTGAATTACTATGAATGTTTTTGGACATCATTAGGAAACATATATTCAAGATTGAATCACCATAAAATTTTTATGACATGCTTAGAATACATATTGATGTCTTCTTTATAATCGTTGTAATTTTGAAAAGAATTTTATATGTAAAACATGTGAAAACCAGACATCAAATAATAAAAACCGGTTCTCACTAGTGGATGAGACAGGGTCGAACTCAGGGAACGGGAATATATCGTATTCAAACACAAAAATCTAAACTATTCTTTATTGCTGAATTATTAAATGTAAAATGTACGAGACAATTAAAAACAACTAACTATTACAACAAATGAATACCCTTCGCAGAGGGCGTAAAAAACAATATTTACAGACCCAATTAAATGCCTAAATTCTAAAATAAAAGAAAAAATTCTTCTATCTTCATGTACTTCATGTAACAAATGCGCTTTAGCTCCACTCATGTGCGATCCTGCACAAGTCAAAAGAAACACGAGCAGTACAAAATAAAAGAATAAAACTATACCAAACAAAATAGACTAACTAAATGCTAAGAATACGAAAGAAATCAGTAACGAAATCTAACTGACTAATTACAATTGAAAACTAATTTTAATTAAATCTAATAACAAACAACTAATTCCAAAACACTTAACTAACAATTTACTAATAACTAATACTTACTTAACAATAGTAACTAAGCTAACAATTACACATTACTTAGCTACTTCAAACAAAAATTTTATACTAGTCACTAATGATTTAGTAAGCTAGCAACTAACTACTCACTTAACTAATGGCTAACTAATTATTCAATTAACTAACAACAAAAATTGCAGTGAGAACCAACAGTTAAAAACAGTAGAAATTTCAGTGAAAATCAGTTTTAAAATCAACACAACCATGAGAATCATTTTTTTTTTTTTTAAATCAGTAGACTGTGAAAATCAAAAACATATTATCGTGAAACTGACTTTTCACATTTGAATCAGAATGCTCAATCTCACACAGGTAAGATTGGCTCTCACAATGGCTCAGTAAGAGAAGTTGCCGGAGAACTGGAAAATGATCGGAAGTTGCAGAGGTGCCGGCAAACAAAGAGATCTGGCAGAACTAGGGATGAGGATTTCATCTAGTAGAAGAATCTGGCAGAGCAAGAAATGAAATCCGGTGGATAGAAAACTTGCAGACAATGTAAAGGCATTCCGAAAAATGATTCTAGCAGCTAACAGAGGGAAATCTATTCGATCAAAATGGAAATTCAATGAATGTAACGGATTTGGGTGAATGCAAGTAAACTCCGGTAGATGCAAGGAAATCCGATTGGAAAATGCACTTGAATTCCGTCAAGTCCATTATAGATCCGGCATGTTCAGAGGAATTTTCGATCAATTTGCATATGTGCAGGGTGATTCACGGCAAAATAGAACTTGCCGGAAGATAAAGTACAAATGTCATCAGATGTTGAAGATAGTTACTCCGACAGATCTCAAGCAAAGATCTTTGGTGATTGAGGTATCACACTGAGATTTTTCGGCAATTGATGAATCTCACGGCAGTTTTCTAGCAATTTATGAATCTCACGGCAGATCTGGTTTCTAAGTTCAAAATATTTTGAATAGGAACAAAAATAAGAGGCAGATCCGCTTCAGCAAATGTTCGGTAACTGCTACGGGTCTTGATGATCTGAACGTGATTACAGATCAACAAAAGCTGACCTGAATTCCTGTTCAGATATTAGATCACTATTCACAACAGAGGCAATCCAATTAACTGATATAAAATGCAGAAAAACTTTAAACGATAAACTCTATACTTAGATGCTCAAAACAGAGAAGATAAAACTACAGAAAATGATAAAACTATGCATAAATTGGAAATCACACAAACAAAATGTAATCTTTTGTTTTGTAAAACAATTTGAACTAATCTAAATTGCAACCGTAAAAAAAGAAAATATGCAAGAGAATTTAGAAGGAGAAGAAAAAATTTGTTAAGAAGAAGAGGATAAGAAAACTCACCGTAACTTGAGGGGTTAGAAAAGAGGTGGAATCCTCTCTCTTGCTTCAGCCGTTGTTGGAATTCTCCACTGGAAAGAGGATGAGAAAAAGAGGGGAAAATAGGAAGAAGAAGAAGAAGAGGTAAGAAGAGGTGGAGAGGAAGGGGAAGAAGAGAGGGCTTGGGCAAAAGAGAGAAGACAAGCCTCTCTTCCCCCTACGTATCATATTTAAAGATTTGAACTTTTGTCCATAAGTCCCTCTTCTTTTTATAATTGCATTTCAAAACCTCTCTTCAAAAAGTTATTTACAAAACAACTCAAAATGACTATGTTTTAGAAAATACAAAACTAAGTCTATTTTAACTCTAATTTTTTTATGATTTTCAAAAACTAAACTACTACAATTATGTCAAACACTAAAATATGCATTAAAATGTAAAATAACACTATTTTTCATGCATTTTCTATTCTTATATTATTTTAGCACATTTACTCGAAACTAACATAAAAATGGGTTTTTAAATCATTTTCTCATGAAATCATGCATATTTTTATATGAAATATAACTAAAATATATGCATGATCAAATACCCCCATGCTTATGTTTTGCTAGTCCTCGAGCAAACTAGACAAATGCATAAATCAAAACTATCAACTAACTCACTTTCGTAGGAATCAGGGTTGCATTTAGCTCATGCAACAAGCCATTTCAACCCCTAGGTTACCTCAGTGGACGAGTAAGGTCTCGTGAGGGTTTGCAGTGATGCTACCCACAAACATCTCTGTCATGTATGCATAATATTACACATCCTCATAAGCAGTAGTTAATTAAAGACTTTGTTTTCACAAATATTTCGTGTTACAAAAAAAATCAAAACATAATTAGAGTTTTTTATATACCACCACAAAAAAAAAAGAATTTCTTTCACTTTTCTAAATATCACAATTATTTATGTTTTATTCTTAGAAAATCCAATAAAAACATATTATTATTTACTTATCCTCACTCATATGTTTTTTGCACAGGTTTTCTTAATCACACTTCTAAGCACTGCACTTTTCTTTCTTTTTAAGCTCTTTTCTTCATTTTTTCATTTTTCACGCTTTTTTTTTTTGCGTATTCATTCTTCTCTTATAGCTTGCGTGTGGTCTGCTTTTATGCCTTGTGCAATGTCAATATCTTCTATATTTTTTCAATACATACCAAAAGATATCAACTAAGACATAAAAGTGACTTCCTTCATTCACCTTTATAACGTGAGAGTCAAACTTTTCAACTTGTATCTGTTCTCAGCTACTTAGGATCACGAAGTTTTCCACTCTCCTTTTCGAAATGGAATTAAAAGTTTCAACTTACATCTAAGTTCCATCTACTAAGGATTGTGGAATTATCCAAACAACCTAACGCATGCTCTTTTTCACTTTTTGAGCTCATTTTTACGCTTTTGTTCATTTGCTTAGTTTTTCAAAAATACAACTGTGCATATTCATATTTATGATTCAAAATAAACTCTAACATGTATCTATCATCATTTCTTCGAAATCCACATAAACAACCATAATTTTTAGATCTATATCAGAAAAAAAAATCGTGGGGCTTAAAAATCCTCTAAAAACATCAGATTTGAAATAACATTCATATAAGTTCAAACTCTTTCTTTAAAAATCTACTTTTTATGAGAGATGTGTAAACATGTGCAAGAACGTAAACAGAAATATCAAGGTGTGCAAACTACACCCTCCCCCATGCTTGAATGACACTGTCCCAGTGGCACTCCCCCATGCTTATATGAAACTACGTGAATGCACATGAGAGGAAATGAATGAGGGAAAATAGTAGAATCAACTTGACATGAATTAAAAATGCACATTCTATGAATATAATGACATGACATGACATAACATAAAACTCAAAGAAAACAAAAACCAAAGAAAATTTACAAATCCTAAAAAGGAATGTAATACTGTACAAAATATGGGTTGCCTCCCATAAAGCGCTAAGTTTCACGTCCCCAGCCAGACGGATCCCTGGAAAAATCCTTCATCGTCCATGAGATCAATGGAGATGAAGTCAGACTCAACCGAGCTCTATGTAGAAAAGAGTGTCATCTGTGACACTACGCACTGTGTTTCCATCCCTTCTACCTCTAAATGTAGTATCATGACTCTCTCGACATGAAGAACGGAGATTAGTCTCATCTAAGAGACTGGTTAGGAAATGAGAGTCTAGGACCAACCGACTATCAATGAATGCAACTTCAGACAAGTGGTGAATAGGATCTAGCTTGACTTGATCAAGCACCTTCTGCATCTGTACCTCTTGCTTACTAAAAATCGATGATCCTAAAGGCTGAGAAAATGGGGCTTTATGTGAAGATTGTAACAACTGAGGGCCTTTCCCATTCTGCTAAGGTATCATGAAAATCGACTCGTCAGTAGAAGTGATATGGGGCTCATGAGTCGATTCCTGAATGGGATGATACACCTTCCCACTCTGAAGGGATGTATCAGATTTGACTTGCTCATGATGTGAAGCAGTGGAATGCAAGTCAAATGACATGGAATCCTCTCCCTTTGATGTGACGACAAATTGACTATGAAGGTTCCCCTGGCTTTGCCTACTGAAGGTCTCAACCAACTGTCCCATTTGAGTCTCTAGCTTGGCTATTGACTGCGTATGGGAGCTCAGAACTTGTAATATCCTATCTTGGAAGGATTGACTAGGTGAAGGCTCATGAGAATGGGGTTGAGTATAAGCAGGTTGGGCTGGGATATGAACCTGTGGAAAAATGGGATGCGAGTAACCTTATGAAGGGTTACTGAGTCTATACTGTGTCTCGGAGGGCTGATGGGATAGGGAAATAAACTGGTTTCGCCAACCTAGGTTATATGATGGTGTAAATGAATCAGGCATGGGTCTAGCGAAACCTTGGGCAGCATTCACCTGCTCCTGAACGAATTCAGGATATAGCGGTGCTGCCAGACAAGCCGAAACACAGTGTGCAGGGCTAGCACAAAGCTCGCACACTCTTCCTACTGGGCTTCGCGAAGAATTGGCTAGGAATTGATCTAACTTCCTAGTCAACTGGTCGACCTTGGTACGCAATTCTAACTCGCACCCAACTTCGGAAATCCCAACTTTCCTAGGACCACTAGACAGAGATGTAGTTCTATCGAGCTGTGAAGACAAGGTATGATGCATCGTGTTTTCACTCAAGGTCTCGAATAGAGACCACGCCTCGTCCTCACTCTTGAGCATAAAAGTGCCCCCACAAGACGAATCAACCATTTGACGGTACTTCTCAGTAAGCCCATCATAAAAATATTGCACCAACTGCCAACGAGGCACCTGGTGATGAGGACACTTGCAGAGAAGATCTTTCAATCTCTCCCAAGACTCGTGAAACTGTTCTTCCTCAATTTGCGAGAAACTGATTATGGCTTTACGAAACTGATTCGTCTTACCAATTGGGAAGTACTTTTTAAGGAACTCGCGCTACATTCCTTCCCAAGTGGTAATCTGAACCGTCTCAAGAGATTTTAGCCAGTGCTTGGCTTTATCTTTGAGAGAGAACGAAAACAAAGTCAACCTCATAGCGTCGTCTCCAAAATTATTGATTCGCACAGTCGAGCAAATCTCAAAGAATTCGTCGAGATGATGATATGGGTCGTCATTGCTAAGGCCATAAAACGAAGGTAACCTTTGAATCACACTGGCCTTAATCTCAAAATGGCTCGCTCCTACATCAAGTCTCGTGATGCAGGAGGCGGGAGTATACGTATTTGGCATGAAGTACTCCCTCAAAGGACAGATCAATTGATGATCGTCAGCCATTGCGTACACCTTGGAGTAGACCGGTGTAGCACACGTCCTAATTTGGGTTTTCTACCTAACTAACGCACTAAGCGGCCAAACCACGCAAACCACAAAGCGAGTAAACTAAAAACAACAAAAACTAAACAAACACCACGCAATTACACATAACAGAGATTATGCAAAAGAAATATGAAATCTATGTGTACGGTACCAATCGTACATAGTCACCTCTAAGGGGATCCTAGTAGGTGGGCTGCGCAGAAAAGTAAGCTTGTCTCTAAGATATGCACATACGTGGTTCTAAACCTAAATGCAACACCAACACTAGGCAATAAAGTGAATACTAATATTACGCGGTTCCCCGGCAACGGCGCCAAAAATTTGATGTCTTCTTTATAATCGTTGTAAATTTGAAAAGATTTTTATATGTAAAACATGTGAAAACCAGACATCAAATAATAAAAACCGGTTATCACTAGTGGATGAGACCGGGTAGAACTCAGGGAACGGGAATATATCGTATTCAAACACACAAATCTAAACTATTCTTTATTGCTGAATTATTAAATGTAAAATGTACAAGACAATTAAAAACAACTAACTATTACAACAAATGAATACCCTTCGCAGAGGGCGTAAAAACAATATTTACAAACCCAATTAAATGCCTAAATTCTAAAATAAAAGAAAAAATTCTTCTATCTTCATGTACTTCGTGTCACAAATGCGCTTTAGCTCCACTTCTGTGCGATCTTGCACAAGTCAAAAGAAACACGAGCAATACAAAATAAAAGAATAAAACTATACCAAACAAAATAGACTAACTAAATGCTAAGAATATGAAAGAAATCAGTAACGAAATCTAATTGACTAATTACAATTGAAAACTAATTCTAATTAAATCTAATAACAACTAACTAATTCCAAAACACTTAACTAACAATTTACTAATAACTAATACTTACTTAACAATAGTAACTAAGCTAACAATTACACATTACTTAGATACTTCAAACAAAAATTTTATACTAATCACTAATGATTTAGTAAGCTAGCAACTAACTACTCACTTAACTAATGGCTAACTAATTATTCAATTAACTAACAACAAAAATTGCAGTGAGAACCAGCAGTTAAAAACAGTAGAAACTTCAGTGAAAATCAGTTTTAAAATCAACACAACCGTGAGAATCAGTTTTTTTTTTTTAAATCAGTAGACTGTGAAAATCAAAAACATATTATCGTGAAACTGACATTTCACATTTGAATCAGAATGCTCAATCTCACACAGGTAAGATTGGCTCTCACAATGGCTCAGTAAGAGGAGTTGCCGGAGAACTGGAAAATGATCGGAAGTTGTAGAGGTGCCGGCAAACAAAGAGATCTGGCAGATCTAGGGATGAGGATTTCATCTAGTAGAAGAATCCGGCAGAGCAAGAAATGAAATCCGGTGGATAGAAAACTTGCGGACAATGTAAAGGCATTCCGAAAAATGATTCCAGCAGCTAACAGAGGGAAATCTATTCGATCAAAATGGAAATTCAATGAATGTAACGGATTTGGGTGAATGCAAGTAAACTCCGGTAGATGCAAGGAAATCCGATTGGAAAATGCACTTGAATTTCGTCAAGTCCATTACAGATCCGGCATGTTCAGAGGAATTTTCGATCAATTTGCATATGTGCAGGGTGATTCACGGCAAAATAGAACTTGCTGGAAGATAAAGTACAAATGTCATCAGATGTTTAAGATAGTTACTCTGACAGATCTCAAGCAAAGATCTTCGGTGATTGAGGTATCACACTGAGATTTTTCGGCAATTGATGAATCTCACGACAGTTTTCTGCAATTTATGAATCTCACGGCAGATCTGGTTTCTAAGTTCAACAACTTCAGCAAATGTTCAGCAACTGCTATGGGTCTTGATGATCTGAATGTGATTACAGATCAACAGAAGCTGACCTGAATTCCTGTTCAGATATTAGATCACTATTCACAACAGAGGCAATCCAATTAACAGATACAAATAGCAGAAAAACTTTAAACGATAAACTCTATACTTAGATGCTCAAAACAGAGAAGATAAAACTATAGAAAATGATAAAACTATGCATAAATTGGAAATCACACAAACAGAATGTAATCTTTTGTTTTGTAAAACAATTTGAACTAATCTAAATTGCAACCGTAAAAAAAGAAAAATATGCAAGAGAATTTAGAAGGAGAAGAAAAAAATTGTTAAGAAGAAGAGGATAAGAAAACTCACCGTAACTTGAGGGGTTAGAAGAGAGGTGGAATCCTCTCTCTTGCTTCAGCCGTTGTTGGAATTCTCCACCGGAAAGAGGATGAGAAAAAGAGGGGAAAATAGGAAGAAGAAGAAGAAGATGTAAGAAGAGGTGGAGAGGAAGGGGAAGAAGAGAGGGCTTGGGCAAAAGAGAGAAGACAAGCCTCTCTTCCCCCTACGTATCATATTTAAAGATTTGAACTTTTGTCCATAAGTCCCTCTTCTTTTTAAAATTGCATTTCAAAACCTCTCTTCAAAAAGTTATTTACAAAACAACTCAAAATGACTATGTTTTAGAAAATACAAAACTAAGTCTATTTTAACTCTAATTTTTTTATGATTTTCAAAAACTATGTTTTGGATTGGTCATGAGCGGCCAACTTGATCTGATTATATCCGGAGTATCTGTCCATAAAGGAAAACATAGCATGTTCAGCCGTGCTATCAACTAGGAGATCAATATTTGGGAGCAGATAATCATCTTTTGGAGTGGCTTTATTGAGATCACGGAAGTCGATACAGATTCGAACTTTACCATTCTTCTTGGGAACTGCTACGATGTTCGCCAACCAATCTGGATAATCTATTGCTCAAATGAATCCTGCTTTGAGTAGGTCTTCCAGACCTTCCTTAACTTGTTGTTCCACTCGAGGATCCATCTTTCTCAGCTTCTACTTAACTGACTTGACATCTGGTTTTAGAACAAGGCGATGCTCAACCAATTTGGTATCCAGACCTGGCATATCTTCATACGTCCATGCAAACACTTCTTTATGTTGCTTGAGGAAATTGATGAGTCTTTCTTTCTCTTTCGGACTCAAACTGCTACCAATCTTGAGAATTTTAGGATCATCTTCTGACCCGATATTGATATCCTCAGTCGGATCTTGAACTAAGGATGATGGCTCGTCTTGTTTCTGAATTGTTGCAAATTCTGGTAGTTCTTGAAGAGCTGAATCGAACTCTACAGGTTCTTCTGACTGCTTTGTATTATGACTGCTTTCTGCTCTTATTTTAATATGACGAATCACTGCTGACTTCGAAAAGGCATTTGGGTTAAGAACGAGCTTCTTGATAGATCGGAAAGACATTCTGAAAATTGGAGAATAAATTGATTCAGGGAAATCGCCCATCATAAAACAAATTGCTTTTATTGAGAAGATAATTGGAAAAATAAGAGACAATTTTGCAAAGATTTGATAATGAGAAGTAAAGAGACAAATGGCATCCAGATAGATAAAGGAAATTTGCAACTTTATTGAAAGATTGAATTAATCAAATGACAATGCTGAAAATGAAATGGAATATCATCCCGACAAAAGAATAGAAATGAAAAGACAAGCAAATTCTTTTAATGTGTCCCCTTGACAAAAATAGTGCCCTTCTGAGATCTTCTACCATAAAAGCCCAATCTGCCTCCTTTAGGGTGGTGCTGAGGAATCACAGGTTCGAGACGACCATCTCCATTTTTGCCTAGGCCCTGGAAAGGCTGATAACCATGCTTCATTAATAGATCAAATCCTCTTTTGGCCTTCATAAATTGGGAGAATAGAGGATGATTCTTGAGTGTGCTGTAGTTAATTCGTCCCCCAATTTTAAAGAACTGTGGGCCTTCCCATCGAGTTGTAGCCACTGTATGTTCGGGTTGTTTTGACATTTGTAGTATTCCTGAATCTTCTTCGATGTTGACTTCATCAATTCCCCTAATGCTAGGGATATCAGTAGTAAAAGTGGGTCTAGGAACCATAGGCTGTGCTAACCTCTGCTCTGGATCTTCGCCCAAGACTGTTGTGATTATACCACCTTTTAACCATTTAATACACTGATGCAGAGTAGATGGTACCACATTCGTGTTATGGATCCACGGTCTCCTGAGGAGCAGATTATAGGTAGGCGGCACATTGACCACATGGAAGAGAACAGAATGGACCAAGTAATCAATGAAAATATCTAAGAAGATTTTTCCTTTCGTTGTTTGACCATGATTGTCAAACCCGTAAATGGTGATTGGGTCTGGAATATATTCTTTTTTTTTTATGCCCAATACTTTGGCTGTCATTTCCGAGCATATATTAAGGTTGTTGCTTCCATCAATCAGCACATGAGGAACAGTCATTCCTCTGGTTCGAATCACAACATACAGAGCACTGTTGTGAAATACATGAGGCTTAGGGAGATCCTCATCTGAGAAAGTAACTGGAGCGTTAGTCATGGCCTGATTGACTATATGGGCCATGTCTTCAGGGGTTGTGCTTGGCTTCACCTTGATTTTCTGCAACAGATTATCCAACACCTGCTGATGCTTGGCGGAAGCTTGGGCTAAGTCTAAAATTGAAATATTGGATAATGTTGTAATTGGCCTTGGTGCCGATGTTTCACTTTTCTCTGGGGCCGACTTAACGAAATGCTTGGGGATCCATGGCATTCTTCTGGCTACCTCGAGGGATACCCCAGTGGGCTTATCAGATACTTTCATTTTTTTGAAGGCTGAAATAAGGTCCATCTTCTGAGCTTTGGACTGAGCCTGCTGCAGTACAAGGACCTGATGTTGAGCTTGCATATCCTCTTTAGAGCATGGCCTGATATGCTCCTGTGGTTGAAAAGACTGTTCAGAGATGATTGCTGTAGAATGATAGGGAAATGGTTTCTTCAAAATATCTATATTTTCATCTTCAGCACCCTCTACCAGAAGATTCTTATCGATGAGATCCTGAACAATATTTTTGAGAACGAAACAGTTCTCAGTATTATGCCCCACTGTTCTGTGAAATTTGCAGATATGATCCTTGAATTTTCCCATGGGCATAGGGGGGTCGACCAGTCTAGGCAATTTGACCATTTCTTACATGTACTCGAGCACAGTCTCGAGTGATTGATCTAGTGGAGTGAACTTCCTATCATAGCTCCACCCTTCATTATTTACTTTTTCCCGGGGTTTCGGTCCCTGCTCTAACTGAAGCGGCTTGTTGAATTGCGGGATCGACTTCCCGTTCTGATCATTTCTGTTTGAACTTCCGGCCCCATAACAAAAATCTCTGCTCTGCCCCTTGCGATGATTCCATTTATCATTTCTGGCAGAGTGAGAGAAATGAGTCTTCTTCTTTGACTCATTCTGATTGTTGTTCTTAGCAAAAGTGAAGCCTTCATAGAAACTGTTTTTATACTTAGCTAACTCAATAAATGTTTTGGATGGTGCAGTAGAGATGAGGCCTTTTAGAGGCTGTGAGAAATTGCTTAGAATCAAGGACAAAGCATGCCCTTCTGATATGGGGTCTCTCATCTTATTGCAAGCTGACCTCCAGCGATGAATGAAATCTCTGGCATTTTCATTTTCTCTCTGCTTGAGGCCGCAGAGATGACTGATAGTGGGAAGCACCTCAGCATTAAAGAGGAATAGTTCAATGAACATGTTTACCACTTTGTTAAATTCTTTCAGCTCGATTGGGTTAACATGCTCTGAATACCATTTGGCTGTTGTTCCCTCCAGACTGCGAGAGAAACAAAGGAAAAGTGTCTGGTTGTCTCGCTTGAATTTGGAACATTCAGCAAAGAACATAGCGAGGTGTGCCTTGGGATCACCAGAACCATCGAATTTAATGAATTTCCTAGGGAGATTATCCAGATTGTCATCTCCCTCCAAATCGTCACAGAAGTCTTCGTTGGTGAAGACCCTTTTACCCTTGTCGCGGGCCTGCAGATCTCTAACTATCCTGACCATCTCCTTGAATTGGGGCTGGTCAGAATAATTGACGGATTGCTCTTTGAATTTGTGGGCCGACCTCTGCCCTTGGGTTGATTTCTGAAATGCCTGATGAGTTTCAAACTCTTCATCTGAATCTTTCGTTGATTCTTCTTCATCGGTCGAATCAGCATAGTGAATGGACTTCTTGGCTGCCTTCGAGACCTCCTTCATTGTCCGGCCTTTTGCCTTTTGCTTAACTTGGGTTTGCTCTGCACTGGATTCGGCTTGCTCTGTCAGCATTTTAGTCATTATTTTCTTGAACATGATATACATTTGAGGATCAATGTCGTCCTCAACCTGCTGCCCTTGATTTCTGTTGGAATGCGGGGAACCCATCTCTTCTTCTGAAGCTGCTGAGTGTGTCATGCCTTCGACATGTGCGATTTTCTTTCCGGATCTTGTCTGAACTATTGAGTGTCACGAAAGTTCTCTGGAGGTTGCTAACGCTCTCTGCAGAGCAGAATTGATGGTAAGGCTTTTGAAAGAAATTTTGATTGGAGGAAAATATTTATTGAGAATTTTGGTAGACAATTGAAAGAGTATCCCATTACTAGGGATTGAGTCGTCGTTGGGGTTACGACAATTGCGTTGTCATTCCTTTGCAAAAAATAAACAACTGAAAATATGCCTTGTTACCTAGGCGAGGTCGTCAAACCAAGATAGAATGAAATTTAAAGGAATTTTATTGAAGAAAGGAAAAATATGATTTTATTAATAATAAACTTGACAAAGGAGAGGGGGTCAAATAATTTTCCACCACTCCTGATAATCAGAGGACACTCGAGGACCAGGAAAAATAGTGAGAGTAACAAAAGAATCTCAGCCATGTCTGGCAGAATGATATGCTCCGGACCACTGATCTAATGTGAGATCGAATTCTTGCAAGATCCCTAATAATGGGTGAATCTCTATGCACTTCTATCTCTGAGAGAACTGCCTGACACAGCGCTCCGGATGGTAGTATGCGCAGAAGAATGGGCCAAGTATCCTGAACCGCTTGTCGTATGCATAAGTATATCTGGGAGGTGATTCTTGACGATCAAAATAATCCCACACGACCTCTTCCTCTTGAAGGTTATCGATCAAGAACCGATATCGTGCAACTAGAAGGAGCCTTTCACCATTGTATCTGAATGAGCTGGCTTGGGCTGGCACATGCCGGAGGAACCACGATTGTAATGCGTAGGTGCACCCTTCGACTAGAATTGATTCTCCGAGCGTGAAACGGGTCAACCCTTGGTACAGAAAAGTGAGTGCGGCCATGGCTATAGAGAGGTGGTGGTCTGTCGACTTCCCCACCTTCGCAGAAGTTGAACTATCCTGATATCCATGTAATTTCGTCCATCTGGAAAGAGACCTAATCCCACAGTGCATAAGACCATTGGATGTTGTATTCTCTCTCGAGTTGTCCTGGACAACGAGCTGACTTCCACGAATGCCCCATACTGCCGATAGATCTCGATCAAGCTCACATATTCATTTTCATCATCTTCGATCAAGGGCCAGGACTTTCATCCTGTCATGCAGGCTAAAGCGTCTCAGGGATCCAGACCCTTGACATTGATTAAGAATTGTTTCTCCAGTGAATCTCCAGGTTGACCGGCTGGCTCAGGTAATCCCATAATTTCTGAAAATTCGTCCATCAGCAATGTCATCTCTCCCCATGGGAACCAGAAGGTACTAGTGCTCGGATTCCACCGCTCTGCCAGTGCGTGGATCAGATTGTCGTTAACTGTCTGCTTTCCCACTACAAATACCAGTTCTAATCCACAATCGTCCAGATGGTCCAAAAACATACGAGAGAAGTTCTTGAGCCATGAATAATACCACGGGGAAAAGAAGGATCCGGTGCTGAGGACTCGATGTTCAGGAAGACCTTGTCTCACCTCATAGGAGATGTGACCCTCAGGAAAGACTGAATCAAGTTGACTGGATGCCATCAGACTGAAAAACATGGAGAATTGGAATAAGACTTGGGAAAATACAGGAATTTTGAAAAGAATGCAGGCAGGATAAAAATGAAGCAGGAAATTCGAGATCCAGAAGAACGAAAGGATGAAAAATCACCTGGAGTTTTGAAGAAAAATAGAGGAATTTTCTGAAAATCGTCCAGGGTTTAAAACATGGACAGTATATGGAAATGGATTGGGGATTTCTGAAAAATCATCCAGTATTTTAGAAAATTGGGAAAATATGAAAAATAAAAAAAAATGACTACAACACATTTAAACACATCCTGCACAAACCAGTATGCACATACAACATTCCCTAAAAGCTGACTCTAGATGCACAAGTTTTGAAATAGTTGTAGGATCTTAATCCTAACTCTAAGGTTCAGATCATCTGTGTCCAATCATGCTATGCCTATATACTCAAGCCAAGGCTCGATGTACGTGGCATAAAATCAATTTTTCTGGTTCTAGGTTCAAGTTTTCCAATATCATTGAGCACTTGCCGATATATGTTGGACTATGGCCCTTGGTACGTGGCAGGGGGGTGTTAACCCAAATAGGTGGCCCAGTTGTGAGGCTTTGTCCCAAACTATGGTTCTGGAAGAAAGCCCAGCAACGTGAAAACCGGGTAAAAGTAGGTGGGGTGGTTTTTGAAAACATGAGCACATGCAAGCAAATCAGAAGGCTCTAAATCCTGAAGAGATAGAATTTTGAAATATTTGAAGAAGCAAACATTGTTTTCAATCAAACCTAGATTGAGGAGTGTTGTATTAGACCTAAGTCTATGTGAGCATGAATAATTCTCCTCAATATGGTCCTACCAAACCATACCTAGTATACAAGCAATCCATGTCAGCTGGGTTTAAGTATAGGCTCCTAGGTTCACATGATATCATGAAATAAAAGCTGACATTCCATTGAACATGATTTTGACAATTTGAACTAAGTTAAGCACACAATTGATCAGGCGAAGACAGGTCCCATCACGGTCGTCAAACCTGTTATCATCGCAAAATTTTTACTTTTGCGAGTCAAACTGACCTTTGAAAAAGATTTTGAAAATAACTCACCTCCGTTTTAAAATACGAGATAATTCCGAAGAATGGAACTCGCCTGTCGGTACGAGGTTCAACCGTTCTTGGCGCCTTTACCAGGGGTAATTGAACCAAGGATCAATTGTATGCTTAACTTTATTCAACTTGTCTAAATCATGTTCTATTTCCTAAATGCACAAAGAATCAGGCATGTGCTATGATTTTATGAAAATGCATATTTGAAAAACATGATGCTTGATTTGAATATTGAAAAATATTTGAAAAATTCTTGAAAAACATGCCATTTGGAAAATCGTGAATGAAAATGAAAATCGATTTCTGAAGAATCTAGAGGTTTTGTGAAAATCGATTTTGAGAAAGGTGAAATAAATTTGAAATTTTTTTATTTCTTTGAATTCAAACTTTGAAATTGAATATATAACTGGGAAAATCAGGATTTTGAACTTAGTAAATGCTTGAAATATCATGGGAAAATCAATGTTTTGAGAAAATCGATTTTTGAATAAGACTTAGAAAAATTTTGAGAAAATTGATTTTCTAATTTGGAATTTGAACTTGCAAATTGAATGAAATGAATGAATATGAATTTGAAAGACTTGATTTTGAGGAATTGAGAAAATCTTTTTTGTATTTTTGAGAAATGCAGTACATTTTGAAGTTAGCCTAAGAGTGTAGGCTGAATGTGGCTAATACGAAGATTACAAATCTGGGTATCATTCGTATTCTGACTATAGTCATAAATACAAATTCCACCAAGTTTGTCAACTCCATAAGAGCTAGTGCACGTGCCATTCGTGTAGACCATAGTGAATTTATAAAGAATGTGCATGAATAATGCATTCATCAGATATTAAAATTTGCAGAATTAAACTATATGCAATGCAAATCCTAATCTAAGCAGAAAATGTAAATCTTATTCCAAATATTACATTTAATTTACATCACTAATTGAATTTAAATGACTTAAAATAAAGTCTTCAATGTCCTTGCAAAACTAGAAAAATTGGTTAATGAAAATATGTTGGTTTTTCTAGATTTATCCAGTAATATCTGAAAATTGCTGGATTTTGCTAGACATAAGCCTTTTCCATGATTCCCTGATATAAACTTAATAAAATAGGAAATAAAATTGAATAAATAATGGAAATAAGATTTGAAAATTCGAAATTGGGGTCAAAATGACCAAAATACCCCTGATAACAAGACTATAGCCTTGAAATCAGGGTTTTCAGAAAGATATTTTGTAAAATGCAACTTTTGAAAAACAAATAAGAATAAATTGAACTAAGTATGATGTGAAATGATTAAAAGTATGAAAATTAGGGTTTTGGAATTTCGAAATTTAGGTCAAATGACCAAATTACCCCTGATAGCAAGACTATGGCCTTGAAATCAGGGTTTTCTGAAATGGATTTTGATAAAACTTGAGATTTATAATGGAAATAAACACAAAATCAAACATGAAACGCCCTAATATGATTCTAAACATTAACAAACCCTAAAAACATAAAATTACACACGAAAATCAAGAAATATCCCAAATATCATGATTTTGGCAGTGTTTTTGGATCTTTCAGGTACCCTGTTTTGCAATTTGATCTATTCAGACATCAAATGAATTTTAAATTTTATAAAAATTGACACAGACACTTATTATGACCCTAAACTCAGATTGGAATTGCAAAAATATTTTTTTGACATTATTTTAATCAAAAAATTGCATTAACAACCTAAAATAAGCTACTTTTTAACCTAGGTCACAAACCAGTTTCAGAGTTACACCTGAATCAGAGGTCAATCCTCAATGAAAACTTCTGAATTTTTACAGAGGCAATAAACATAAAAACAGAGGCTTTCCCTTTTACAGATCGGAAAAAACATCTCTGGTTAGGGAGAAACCCTTCCGGCAATCTGAACTAAAATTTAACAAATCTAACAGGGGTTAAAACAGCTACTTCAGATTGAAAATACATAAATAAATAGAAAACCTTATCACAAATTTCTGAAATTTTAGCAGTAAATAGTAGACAGAAAAATAATGAAACTCTTTTTTTATAGATCATGAATCGGATCTGTGGTTTGAGATCTATGGTTATTACAAGTCTGATTAGGGTTTTGGTAAACCCTAACGAGTTTTAAATTTAAAATCTGACTCTCTGTCAGAGGAAAAATACTAAAATGAAGCCAAAAATTACCAACATTTCACAGTAAATAGATCATCTCAACATGAATCCACAGCATTTTATGGATCTCAAATCGGATATAGGATGAGAAAAATATCATAACAACAAGTTACCTCTTGAATTTAAATAACGATTTTAAAGATTGAAAATCCTGATTTGATGTCTGATTTTTCTGACAGAGTTTCCGAATCCTAAAACCCATGATTTTTTTACAGTAGTTCAATCGCATATGAATGTATCACATATAAAAAAATCAAGAATTAACAGTAGATATTTCAATCCCAAACAGCATGCTCTTTTCTGTTCTAAACTAAAAGCACACAGAAATCTAATAAAATCTAATAAATCATGCTTTAACTAACAAATACTAAAACAGTAAAACAAAAATTATTTCTATGCTGGAAAATGTATAATGAACATTAACAAAAAAAGAAAAAAAAAACTTAGGGAATCAATGGCTGGGATTTGATTTTACCTTTAAAAACATGGATTTAACTCATTAAAAGGGTAAATCTCATGATTTATTGGTTAATAACATGGAAATCGATACAATATTTGATTCTAACGGATTAGAATCCCTGTAAACACCATAAAACAGAGTTAAATCACTTTCTTGAACCTTTCTTGAGGTTCTTGGACTTGAATCCATGGTTTAATCCATGGAATAGATGGTATTAATGGCTAAAATTGATTTAAAACTATTAAAAACATTAAATAAAAGCTAAAAATAAAAAAATAATTACCTTGAGGTGGCTGCAATGGAGGAGGGGCTGGAGAGGAGAGAGAGTTGTGAAAATCGTCCCCCTATAGCTCTTTATTTATAAAAAAATTTTAGGTTAAAACTGAAGAGTTTTAAAAATTTTGGACTTCTAAAAGGGGGGGGTGATTTTTGTAGAGGATTACCTATATACCCCTAGTCTAAATTATCCTAATTAACCCCTAACTAATCCTAAAAAACCCCCAAATGTGGTGCCACTTGGCATTTTCCCACATTTGGTTTTTAAAGTTTTAAAAAAACTTCTAAAAACACTAGTTTAAAAACCAAACTTTAAAAATGAATTTTCAAAATAGATTTTGACTCTTCTAAACATCTAAAACTAACCAAGACACTGACTAAGACTAAGCTAACCCTGACTTACTCGAATATGGCGCCACCCCGAGTGGGCCCTACTTGAGTTTTTCAAAAAGTGATTTTAAAACTTGAAATTGAGACAGTTTTCAAAAGATTTTCAAAAGCAAACTTGAAATTAAAATTTTTGAAATGGCATGGAGTTCCAACTAGGTTAGAACTCCTCTGGATATGGTGCCAACTGAGTGGGTCCACATCGAGTTTTGAAACTTTTGAAATAAATACTGAAAATAACTTTGAAGAAGGGTTAAAATCAGTAATTAAAATTCAAAATCTTTGAAAAATAGAGTTTCAAGCGAACTGGAACTCCGGGTTAGAGTCTTGGATTTTTAGGACTCTGAGATTTTGGGTTTTAAAAGCCAAATGAAGGAGTTTTTGAAAAGACTTTATAAAAAAATAATGAAATAAGTCATAAAATAATGTCAGGGTTAGACTCCTAACTCGATCAGAACTCTGAAATAGAGTCCTGAATTAACTGGACTCTACAAAATGACCTAAATTTTGAAAACCAATAGAAAGAAACAAAAATGGAAGTAAAAACAGACTTCAAAACAGACTCCTGACTGGACTTGGACTCTGTGACAGAGTCCTTATCGGACTGAAACTCTAGATTTTTTGGTATTTTCTGAAAAACAAATGAAAGAACTTATCAAAACAGTGAAAACAATAACAAATATTGGAATAAAACAGAGTTCTGATTCAACTGAGACTCTAAGGACAGAGTCTTGATTGAACTAGGACTCTCGGATTTTTGGATTTTCTGAGCAAACAAATAAGAGAATTTTGAAAAACAGTTAAAAATAGGATGAAATTGAAGTTTTGGTTCAGAGTCCTGATCTGATTAGGACTCTGAGAAAGAGTCCTGATTCGATCAAAACTCTAAGAATTTTAGCTTTCTGATAAGCAAATGATGAAATTTGGGCAAAGCTTTTGAAAACCAGTGAAAATGAAGTATAAAAACCAATTTTGGATAGAATTCTACTTCGATCAGGACTCTGGGGTAGAGTCCTGATTTAATCAGGACTCTGAGATAAAATCTCATAATTTTGAAATTCTTTGATAAAAGTGTAATAGTTTTGGTAGATTTAAAGATTTTTGAAAGATTCTCTCAAAAGTGAAATCAGGATCAGAGTCCTGATCCAACTAGGACTCTCTGAACAGAGTCCTGTTTTGACTGGAACTCTGAGTTTCTGACTCATTTTGAAGGATTTTGAAAGATTTGATTGAAAATGGATAAAAATAGCTGTAAAAGATTAGAGTCCCTATCCAATTGAAACTCTGAAGAAGAGTCCTGATCCGACTGGACTCTTGAAGAAGAGTCCTGATCCAACTAGGACTCTGAAATTTTGGCCAAAATGGAAGAAATGGACAAGGGATATGACTATAACTGGTTTCAAATCAGAATGGTGTTTTGAAACGGTTCAAAAAGATGAAAATACAGAGTCCTAATCCAACTAGGACTCTAAAATTTTTTGGATTTTTGATAAATAAAGGAAAACTAGAAGCGACACCACCATAAATGGGCCTCATCTGAGAATTGAAATCAATTGAAATTGAGTTTGTAATGAATCCAGATTGTTTTCTAAGAAAATACTTCAAAATATAAGGTCCTGGGGGTTGGCAAATGACATAATGTTGATTAAAATCCCATGTTTTAAAATTAATTTTGAAAAAGAAGTTTTGAAAACCTAAGTCTGGATTAAATATTTTGAAAACAAGAGTGCTGGATCTCGAAAATGAGATGTAATGACATGCAATGCTATGTAATACAATGAAATGACATGTTGAATGCATGCAATGATATGCAATGACATATGAAATGTAAGCACTGGATGAGAGTGAAAATTTGGGGTGTTTACAATGACCAATACACATACAGGAACTAGTAAAATAACCAATGCAAGGTTAGATTTTGCAAAAGGACCAATTTGAAGATTGGATTTGGAAAGGACCGATGCTAAACTGGGTTTTAGAAGGACCAATTTGAAGATTGGTTTTTGGGAAGGACCGATGCTAAACCGGGTTTTGGAAGGACCAATTTGAAAAAATAGTTTTTGGAAGAACCAGTGCTAAACCGAATTTGACAAGAAGATTCGAATCAGAATTCAAATCTTCAAGGGAAAATTAAATGAATTGGGTTTTGAAAGAAAATTTGAGTCGGAACTTGGATCTTCTAGACCAATTACTAAGTTGTAGAAAAGTTTGAGTAGAAACTCAAACCTCTACAGGAAAGCTATGCAAATTGGATTTGGAAGAAAATTCAAGTCGAAACTTGGATCTTCTAGACCAATTACTAAATTGCAGAAAAGTTTGAGTAGAAACTCAAACCTCTAAAGGAAAGCTAAGTGAATTGGATTTGGAAGAAAATTCGAGTCGAAACTCTAATCTTCAAGATCGATTCTAGACATTTGAATTGGATTTGGAAGAAAATTCGAGTCAAAACTCTAATTTTCTAGACCGATTCTAGACATTTGAATTCGATTTAGAAGAAAATTTGAGTCAAAACTCTAATTTTCTAGACCGATTCTAGACATTTGAATTGGATTTGGAAGAAAAATTGAGTCAGAACTCTAATTTTCTAGACCAATTCTAGACATTTGAATTAGATTTGGAAGAAAATATGAGTCTGAACTCTAATTTTCTAGACCTATTCTAGACATTTGAATTGGATTTGGAAGAAAATTTGAGTCGGAACTCTAATTTTCTAGACCAATTCTAGGCATTTGAATTGGATTTGGAAGAAAATTCGAGTCGAAACTCTAATTTTCTAGACCAATTCTAGGCATTTGAATGAAGGAAAATTAGACCAATAAATTGGGTTTGGAAACATTGACTAGGAAGAAAATCAAAATCGGATTTTAAGAGTGTCAACCAGCAAAACAGGATTTAGAAAAATACCAGCACGAGTACTGAATTTTGAAAGAATATCAGCACGAGCACTGGATTTTGAAAAAGTATCAGCACGGATACTGGATTTTGAAAAATTACCAGTGCGAACACTAGATTTTGAAAAATTATCAGCACGAACACTGGATTTTGAAAAAATTACCAGCACGAACTGTGGGTTTTGAAAGAGTACCAGTTGATTCTGATGAAAGATTTTTAATCTTCACACTCATGCTGACTTGGACAACTGTCGGGGCCTTAGAATTTATCTCTTATCCTGAATGGGTAGTTCAAGTTTATCCCTTAACCTGAAGGAGAAATGAACTCGATGCATATGGATACAAATGAATGCGAATGAATGCATACAAATGCAAATGAATGCAAATGAATGCAAAATGATGCAAATGGGTGCACATGCATGCAAAATGAGAGATTTATTTGATCATGTCTGCATACAGAACATTTTGAAGTAAAACAAATTTTAAAAAAAAAATGTCCTGATGTAATAGGGGAGGAAAATTTTGGATAAAAGGAAGATAATTGACAAAGCGACTGACTTCTTGATTGATTAGAAAGGCATCCTGAAGAATATCACTCCTTGTAAGAAGACATGTTGCAAGGAAGGGGGAAAAGCAATAATATATCAAGAATATGGTGCTAAGTTATAAGGAAAATCGATAATTTATTGATGCATTGAAGAGAGAAATAACAAATCGATAAGAGAACTTGGACTATATTGTCCCTTCAAAATGACAAAAGCAAAATGACGTAGCCTCGGCATTGTCAATTTCTTGGAAAAGTTTGATCAGGATAGCCGACTAGTGTCTTCCGCATCTTCAACAAGGAGGTTTTTGTCGATGCAATCTTGAATGATATTTTTCAAGACGAAACAATTCTCAGTGTCATGCCCTACTACCCGATGAAATTTGCAAAACTTTTCTTTGAATCTACCCATGATTGTTGTGGGATCAGCTGCTTTAGGTGAACGGATCATATCTCTTGTGAGCATGTATTCCAAAATACTCTTGAGTGTCTGGTCCAAAGGGGTGAACTTTTGATCAATACTCCAATCCTTGTGTTTTGGTTTTCCCTGATCTTTCTCTTTATGTTGAGGACTAGACTGAAGAAGCTTATTATAGTTGGAAGATTTTTCCTTTTGGCCCTTGGATCCCTCCGAATTGTTATCACAATTTTTTTTGTTATCGTTGGCAGAAAGAGTGAAGTGAGCTTTTGGAGGCCTGACCATATCTTTTTCGAGCATGTATTCTAAGAAACTCTTGAGTATTTGATTCAATGGGGTGATCTTGCGGTCCTGGTGGTGGCATGCTCAAAGCGCCAAAGGGGGAGGCATGGTGAGGGCCCGAACTGACCGACCCTTGGTCAGTCTAGGGCCTTGCTGCAATGGCTGCAGCAGCATGTCTTCAATTTTCTTCCAATATATATATATATATATATATATATATATATATATATATATATATATATATATATATATATATATATATATATATATATGTTAGTACCTTATTTCTTTAAAGGCATGAAACCAAAATCCTATTGTGCATTTTGGTGATATGCATGAAGGTTTTCGGGGATTAGAATGTAAATCTGGAATTTTTCTTTCATTTGTATGGTGTCTTTTGAAGGTACAACATGTGACTAGACCATGAAGCTGAATCACCTTGCATCCATGGCATGCAAGGGATTTTCCGGTGGATTAGATGTTTTCGCTCATGTTGCATGTTCATTTTCTTTTCATTTTTCATTCTCTCTCAATGTTGCATTTTGAGGTTTCTTATTCTTCTTTTTCCCATTACGGGTTTGGCGGCGTGGGTGTGGTTTGCTCGGTTTGCAACCACTCCACATGGTGGAACGGTTGGCAGCTATCCTGCCCCCTTTCCCTTCTACGAACTCATGTGTCGGTTCGACACCTCTCTTTCGGCCTGTCTCAGTCTGAACCAAAGGTGGTTTAGACTGGACTGGGGGCAACCCCAGTCTGAGCTTAGGGCTCAGGCAGAGGGGGAGGTGTCTTAGCCATTCCATGTCTAGCACCAAGCGTAGGACATGCATTCGGGTGGCGCCCTTATGGCGGACGCTGCCACCTTGTGGCAGGCACTGCCCTGCAGCGCCCTGCCCCTCTTTCGCGTGGTGCAGCTTGCACCTCTGCTGGGCTGGATATCCCAGTCCAGACCAGTGCTCAGGACCTGAGCAAGGGCTCAGGTCTGTACCAGGCCTGAGCCAGGTGTTGCAGCACCTGAACCGAGCTCGGTTCAGGTGGTGTGGCTTGCACCTCTGCTGGGCTGGATATCCCAGTCCAGACCAGTGCTCAGGACTTGAGCAAGGGCTCAGGTCTGTACCAGGCCTCAGCCAGGTGTTGCAGCACCTGAACCGAGCTCGGTTCAGGTGGTGCGTTACGGACACCCATGCGCGGGCAAGTCTGGACCGAATGTCCAGACCTTCTGCCGATTTTTTTTTTTTTTGGACCACCTGATCCAATGGAGTGGGTCTGGACCTCTGTCCATACTAGAGAACTGCTAGACCTTGTAAACACCCCAAATTTTCACCCTCATCCAGTGTTTGTCCATTTCATAAGTCATTACAGATCATTGCATATCATTGCATGCATCCGGCATATCATTCCATCACATTGCATGTCATTACATGTCATCCCATCTCATTTTCGAGATCCAACACTCCTGTTTTTAAAACATTCAATCCAGATTTGAATTTTAAAAGCTTTTATTTCAAAATTAATTTCAAAACCTGGGTTTTTATTCAATACTCTGTAATTTTCCAACCCCAGGACTTTATATTTCGAAATATTTTCTCAAGGAAACAATCTGGATTCATTTCAAATTCAAATTTTAGTTGATTTCAATTCACAGATGAGACCCATTGAGGTGGTGTCGCTTCTGAATTCCTCTATTCATCAAGTTTCTCAAAATTTTGAAAGTTTCAGTCCGATCAGGACTCTGTCTCAGAGTCCTGATTCGGTCAGGAGTCTGTTTTGAAGTCTGTTTTACTTCCATTTTCAGTCTTTTTCGATTATTTTCAAAATTTAGGTCATTTTACAGAGTCCAGGTAGTTCAGGACTCTACTTTAGAGTTCGGTCGAGTTAGGAGTCTAACCCTGACTGTGTTTTCTGACTTATTTCATCATTTCTTGATAAAATCTTTTGAAAATTCTTTCATTTGGCTGTTAAAATTTAAAATTTCAGAGTCCTAAGAGTTCAGGACTCTAACCCGGAGTTCCAGTTCGCATGAGACCCTATTTTCAAAAATCTTGAATTTCAAATGTCAATTTTAACCCTTTTTCAAAGCCATTTTCAGTGTTTATTTCAAAATTTCCAAAACTCGATGTGGGCCTACTCAGTTGGCACCATATCCAGAGGAATTCTAATTCAGTTAGAACCCTATGTCATTTCAAAAATTCTAATTTTAAAATTGCTTTTGAAAATCCTTTTGAAAACTCCTTCAATTTCAAGTTTTAAAATCACTTTTTGAAAAACTCAAGTAGGGCCCACTCGGGGTGGCGCCATATTTGAGTAAGTCAGGGCTAGACTAGGGTTAGTTGATGTCTTGGTTAGTGTTAGAGGTTTAGAAGAGTCAAAACCATTTTGAAAAACTCATTTTGAAAGTTAGTTTTTAAAACTAGTATTTTTAAAGGTTTTTAAAGGTGTTTTAAAAACCCAATGTGAGAAAATGCCAAGTGGCACCACATTTGGGGGATTTTTAGGATTAGCTAGGGGTTAATTAGGCATTATTTAGGATAATTTAGACTAGGGGTAGTTAGGTAACTCCACCCCAAAATCGCCCCCCCCCCCCCTTTAGAGTCCAAAATTTTCAAAATTGTCAATTTTTAAACCTAAAAAATTTTCTATAAATAGAGGCCATAGGGGGGTCGATTTTCCCAATTGGCTTTCCTTTGGATTCTTGGAGCTTCTCTCTCCTCTCCAGCCCTTCCTCCATTGCAGCAACCTCAAGGTAACTATTTTCTCTAATTTTTAGTTTTTATTTAATGTTTTTCATTGTTTTAAACATGATTTAGCCATTGGTACCATCATCTTCATGGATTAAACCATGGATTCAACCTCAAGAACCATCAAGAATCAGCAAGAACAATCCAAGAAGGTGATCCAACCCTGTTTTGGGTGATTTACAGAGATTTTAATCCATTAGAATTGATTTTAATATGATTCTTTGCATTAATAGCCAATAAAATATATGATTTGCCCTTTTTAATGGGTTAAATCTATGTTTTAAAGGTGATATCAAATTCCAGCCATTGATTCCCTGTTTTTATTTTATTTTAATGGTTTATTCATGTTTGTTTTACGTTCTATAGCATAAAAATAATTTTTATTTACTGTTTTATGGTTTATTTTATTGATTTACATTAGTTAATGCATGGTTTTTCAAGTTTCTTAAATTTCTGTGTGTTTTAGGTTTAGAACAGTAAAGATGATGTTATTTCGGATGGAAGCACTCATTGTTTATTTCTGATTTTTTTATATGTGGTGCATGCATGAGTCATTGAGTTACTGACGAAAAATCAGAGGTTTTTGATCTCGGGAACCCTGTCAAAAAAATCAGACATCAAATCGGGTTTTTAAAGCTTTAAAATCGTGGTTAAAATCAAGAAGGTAACTTGCTGTTATGATATTTCTCTCATATTATATCCGATTTTAGATCTGTAAAATGCTATAGATTCACATTGAGTAGATCTGTCTTCTGTAAAATTTTCGGATTTTTTTATCACTGTTTAGTATTTTCCCCTTTTTAGAGAATCTGTTTTTAAATTTAAAACTCGTTAGGGTTTACCAAAACCCTAATCAGACTTGTGTCAGTCATAAATCCCAAACCACAGATCCGATTTTAGATCTGTAAAAAGTGAGTATTGTTATTTTTCTATCTACTGTTCACCATTAAAATTTTAGAGACTTTTGGTTAGAATTGCTATTTATGTCTGTATTTTCAATCTGGAATAGCTGTTTTAATCCCTGTTAAGAGTGATATATTTTAGCTCAGATTGCCGGAAGGGTTTCTACGTAACCGAAGATGCTTTTTCCGATCTGTAAATTGGGAAATCTCTGTTTTCCTTCCTAGTTAGTCTCTGTAAAATTTAATTAATTTCCATGGAGATTTGACCCCTGGTTCAGGTCTTGGATTGAGACTGGTTGGTGAATTAGGTCAAAAATAGCATATTTTTAGGGTTTAATGCA